>NC_067482.1:99633003-99933003 GCF_947179515.1 Apodemus sylvaticus
CTTTCTTTCTTTCTTTCTTTCTTTCTTTCTTTCTTTCTTTCTTTCTTTCTTTCTTTCTTCCTTCCTTCCTTCCTTCCTTCCTTCCTTTCTTTCTTTCTTTTTTTTTTGTTTTTGGATTTGGTTTTTTTTCTGAGACAGGGTTTCTCTGTGTAGCCCTGACTGTCCTGGAACTCACTCTGTAGACCAGGCCGGCCTCGAACTCAGAAATCCACCTGCCTCTGCTTCCCAGAGTGCTGGAATTACAGGCGTGCGCCACCACCGCCCGGCCAGGAGCTGATTTCGTATAAAGCTTGTCTGTGGCTATAACATCCGAAACATCTGGCAGGATTTCTATGTTAGTCACTTTGTTGGTGTCTTTCAAGTCTGCTCTGAGGGACTGAATTGTCCAGACTCTTAGACCTTTGTGATGGCAAGCTCTTCCTAACACAGTCTCTTGGTTTTATAGACCACAGCGAACTATCGAGGAGATACATGCTTTCCCTGTAATTACAGACTTGATGGCCAAGAAAAGGAGGAGGAGGGGGAGGAAGAGGAGGAAGAGGAGGAGGAGGAAGAGGAGGAGGAGGAAGAGGAGGAGGAGGAGGAAGAGGAGGAGGAAGAGGAGGAGGAAGAGGAGGAGGAGGAAGAGGAGGATCAGGAAGAGGAGGAGGAAGAGGAGGAGGAGGAGGAAAAGCATGTTAGCAAATGTGCCTGAGAGTCCCCATAAAGCCATCAAGCCACTGGATGAGAAAGTAGAGGCTGACAGCTTTCGCATCACAGCCTCAAAAATGACCAAATAGCCACAGGCAGGAGGTTAGGAGCAGTCACAGCACACAAGAGCAAAGCACACAAAGAAGTCACTCTTTCACAGACGCACGGGGAGCAGGGCCAGTCCTCTTGGTCAGCTGTCCCTGCCTCATTGCTAGCTTATTTGCTTCCTCCATTGCAGACAGAGTATCTTTTATTAGAACTCACTGTTCTCTTGGGTCGGGGGCTTGAGATTCCTAAGTTCTGCCATCCTAATTCTATAGAAATGGTGAAGTGTGTGAACAGTTGTTGGATACACATTTCTTGGGCCTTAAGCAGATTTGAACCTACGAGCATCTAGTTAGCAGAGACTGTCTTCCTGAAGCCTGCAGACTCCACGGAGAACATTCTGAGCGTTGTCTGATCAAGCTGGAGACTTTACCATGAAGGTCCTTAAATTCATATAGACCACAGAGTTTCCTGCCAAGGAGACTTCATTGTGGACAGGGCTCTCACCAAGGAAGGGTGTGTGCTGGGAAACTGTATCTTTGAGCTGTGGGTCAGTCTACTTTATGGGATGGCAAGCATCTGTTATTAAAAAGAGGTTATTGGCACAAAAAGGAGCCCACCTCTGGCACAGCAGCAGGGGAAGGGTTTTAAAGTTTTAATGGAAAACTAAAATTGCTCTAGACAATCGAGACCATTTCCTCTTCCCCACCTGTGACTTTGAAATGGAATTTCTCTCAGGCGGTAAGTTATTGTTTACCCAGGACAGAACATGCAGAGGTACGCCTTTTTATACTTTGCTAGAGCACCTCTGCGTATGGTTGTTAATGCCAGTCTTCTGGGAATCTGTTCTTGCATTCACATGTCCCGGATTGTCTTTCCTTTTCCCCTCCTCCCCCCACCCCTTCTCTTGCAGGAGAGTAGCAACCTTCCTGCCATTAGCAAGATGTCTATTATAGCGTCATTAAAAAAGCCATAGTCAGTACGAGGAATGACTCATGTCATGGAGGACTTAATAATTCACTGTAATAAAAGTATAAAGTTTTATGATAAACCACTCTCAGGGGAGTTAAATATAATCCTTAGCAGGTCACACACTGACTACAAAGCTTACATTTGTAATGGTAATTTGAATTTACTACATTGCCTTTAGTTTTTAAGCGTTTGTGTGTCATTAGACCTTATAAATTGATTTATATGTTTCAACTCCAGTATAATTCTGCATAAAAGTACAATAAATTTTATGGATTGGAGATATGGCATCTAAAACATTTTAATAAAATTATTTTTCTAAATTCATTTAAATGACATTGACGAAAGGCTGCAACAAAGATGCCAGCGATTCAGAAGTGTCCTGGACCAGATGAAGCGGATATGGCAGGTGCGGTGCAGGGAGTCTTTGCTGTCTGTCCTTTTACAAGGTCCTCTGTCAGCAGATAGGGAGTCACTGAGCTTGCGCTGGGACAGATGCCTACTGCAATGCGCCCTGTGGGACATGAAAACTCTGGAAAGTTTGCTGAGGGTGGGCTTGCAGATGACAGGGACAGGCTCAGCCTTCCACAGGAAAGGCTGTTTTTGTTAAAAGGAATTGTTAAAATAAGTATTTGTTAAAAGGAATGTAATTTTCAGTCTTTCCATGGAGACCCAAAGATGTGTTCAAGCAGGCTACTTTCCAGTAGGAAACAAAACCTGGTACTCAGTCTTTGACTGGTTTCCAGTGTCTGAAGCAAAGGCTTTTTAAAAAAGAGGAGAGGAGGAGAGACAAGGAAAGAAGAAAGCAGAAGAGAATGGTATGGAGCGGGAGTAGAGTGAGTTACCATGCTGTGGGTGCACTGTGGGTGTGCTGTGGGTGCACTGTGGGTGCGCTGTGGGTGTGCTGTGGGTGCACTGTGGGTGTGCTGTGGATGTGTTATGGGTATGCTGTGGGTACATTGTGAGTGTACTGTGGATGTGCTGTGGGTGTGCTGTGGGTACACTATGGGTGTGCTGTGGATGTGTATGCTGTGCTGCCCTGCTGTGGGTGCGCTGTGGGTGTGCTGTGGGTGTGCTGTGGGTGCACTGTGGGTGTGCTGTGGATGTGTTATGGGTATGCTGTGGGTACATTGTGAGTGTACTGTGGATGTGCTGTGGGTGTGCTGTGGGTACACTATGGGTGTGCTGTGGATGTGTATGCTGTGCTGTCCTGCTGTGGGTGCGCTGTGGATGTGCCCTGCTGCCCTGCTGTAGGTGTGCTGTGCTGCCCTGCTGTGGGTGTGCTATGTGTACACTATGCTGCCCTGCTGAGGGTGTGCTGTGGGTGTGCTGTGCTGCCCTGCTGTGGGTTCGCTGTGGGTGTGCTGTGCTGCTCTGCCTGGCCCTCAGCCTTTACTATAATCAATTGCATTTTGGAAGAATGTTTGGGCCACAGGCTCCCTTATCCTTCACTATCAGAAAAATAAAGGATGATAGGCCGGTCCTCTGCCAGCAAGCCTGTCGGGGACTTGTGTCCTACATGGAGAGCAGCAGAGGGAGTGACTCCCTGAAGCCATCTTCGCTGTCTGCCGGGGCAGAAAAGCATCACTAGGTGCTGTATTATCATGAGCTTAAGATCTCTGGGGGTGCAAACCAACAGGGGTCTGCCTGCACCCAGGACCTGAGCACATAGGCGGTTCCTCTGCCAGTCAGCCTGTCCTGGGGCCTGTGTCCTATGTGAGGATCAACAGAGGGAGTGACTCTCTGCCACCATCTCCGCTCCACGACAGAGCAGTCAGGGAACACCTGGTTCACTGAGACAACCCAAGTATAACATTGCTTGAGGCAAGAGTCAGCAGGGCTCCAAAGGCACAAAAGAGGAAGGCAGCATATCAGCAATCTGTTCCAGAGGAAATCCAGTCATCCAGTGTCCTGGAAATAGCCTTAAAGATCCACAGGAGGTTGAAGCACCAGCCAGTGACAATAAGACCATCTAACACCAGTGAGAACCAGATGGCTAAAGGCAAACGTAGGAACATTACTAACAGAAACCAAGGCATTATGGCAGCATCTGAACTGAATTCTCCAACAACAGCAAGTCCTGGATACCCCAACACACCAGAAAAACAAGAGTTGGATTTAAAATCACTGGTCAGGATGCTTCTAGAGAAACACATGAAGGACATAAATAAATCTCTTAAAGAAATTCAGGAGAAAAATGATCAAAAGCTAGAAGCCCTTACAAAGGAAACACAAAAATCACTTAAAGAAATTCAGGAGAATATGGGTCATAAGTTAGTAGCCAATAAGGAGGAAATGCAAAAATTACTTAAAGAACTACAGGAGAACTTTGATCAACAGGCAGAAGTCATGAAAGAGGAAACACAAAAATCTCGCAAAGAATTACAAGAAAACACAAACAAGCAAGTGAAGGAACTGAGCAAAAACACCCAGGATCTAAAACAGAAGTAGAAACAACTAAGAAATCACAAAGCAAGACAACTTTGGAGATAGAAAACCTTGGGAAGAAATCAGAGGCCATAGATGCAAATATCAACAACGGAATACAAGAGACAGAAGAAAGAATCTCAGATGCCGAAGATTCCATAGAAACCATGGACTCAACAGTCAAAGAAAATGCAAAATGCAAACAACTTGTAACTCAAAACATACAGGAAAGCCAGGACACAATGAGAAAGCCAAACCTAAGGATTATAGCATAGATGAGAATGAAGATTTACAACTTAAGGGCCAGCAAACATCTTCAACAAAATTATAGAAAACTTCCGTAACCTAAAGAGAGAGATGCCCATGAATATACAAGAAGCCTACAGAACTCCAAACAGACTGGACCAGAACAGAAATACCTCCCGTCACACAATAATCAAAACCTTAAATGTACTAAACAAAGAAAGAATACTTAGGGCAGTTAAGAGAAAAAGGCCAAGTAACATATAAAGGAAGACCTATCAGAATTACACCAGAGTTCTCACCAGAGACCATAAAAGCTAGAAGATCCTGGACAGAGCTCATGCAGACCCTAAGAGAACACAAATGCCAGCCAAGACTACTATACCCAGCAAAACTATCAATCACTATAGATGGAGAAACCAAGATATTCCATGACAAAACCAAATTTACACAATATCTTTCCACAAACCCAACCCTACAAAGGATAATGGGGGAAAACACCATTACAAACGAGGGAAACTATACCTTGGAAAAAGCAGGATATTAAACTTCTTTCATCAAACCCAAAAGAAGATAACCACACAAGTATAAAATTAACATCAAAAATAATAGGAAGCAATAACCACTACTCCTTAATATCTCTTAACATCAGTGGACTCAATTCCCCAAAGAAAAGACATAGACTAAGAGACTGGATACATAAACAGGACCCTACATTTTGCTGCATACAGGAAACACACCTCAGTGTCAAAGACAAAAACTACCTTGGAGGAAAAGGCTGGAAGACAATTCTACAAGCAAATGTTCTCAGGAAAAAAGCTGTAGTTGCCATTCTATTATCAGATAAAATTGACCTAAAACCCAATGTCATAAAAAGAGACATGGAAGGACACTTCTTGCTGGTCAAAGGAAAAATACAACAAGAAAAACTCTCAATCCTGAACATCTATGCTCCAAATGCAAGGGCACCCTCATTCATAAAAGAAACTTTACTGAAGCTCAAAGCACACATTGCACCTAACACAATAATCGTGGGTGACTTCAACACTCCACTCTCGTCAATGGACCGATCAGGAAAACTGAAAGTAAATAGGGAGACAGTGAAACTAATTGAAGCTTTGGACCAATTAGATTTAACATATATATATATATATATATATATATATATATATATATATATATATATATATATATATATATATATATAACTTTTCATCCCAAAGCAAAAGAATATACCTTTTTCTCAGCACCTCACGGTACCTTCTCCAAAATCGATCATATATTTGGTCACAAGACAGACCTCAACAAATATAAGAAGATCGAAATAATCCCATGTCTCCTATCAGATCACTATGGAATAAAAGTGGTCTTTAATAACAATAAAAACAACAGAAAGCCCACATACATATGGAAAATGAACAATACTCTACTCAATGATACTTTGGATAAGGAAGAAATAAAGAAAGAAATCAAAGATTTTTTTAGAATTTAACAAAAATGAAGGCCCAACATACCCAAATCTATGGGACACAATAAAAACAGTGCTAAGAGGAAAACGCACAGCTTTGAGTGCCTCCAAAAAGAAATTGGAGAGAGCTTACACTAGAAGCTCAATGGAACAACTGAAAGCCCTGGAACAAAAAGAAGCTAATTCACCCAGGAGGAGAAGAAGACAGGAAATCATCAAACTCAGGGCTGAAATCAATCAAGTAAAACAAGAGAACCATACAAAGAATCAACAAAACCAGGAGCTGGTTCTTTGAAAATATCAACAAGATAGATAAACCCTTTGCCAGACTAACCAAAGGGTACAGAGATAGTATCCAAATTAACAAAATTAAAAATGTATAGGGAGATAAACAGCAGAAACTGAGGAAATTAAAAAAAATCATCAGATCCTACTACAACAGCCTGTACTCAACACAACTGGAGAATCTGGAGGAAATGGACAATTTCTTAGACAGATACCAAATACCAAAATTAAATCAGGATCAAATAGATCATCTAAACAGACCCATAACCCCTAAAGAAATAGAAGGGGTCATAGAAAGCCTTCCGACCAAAAAAAGCACAGATAGTTTTAGTGCAGAATTCTATCAGATCCTCAAAGAAGACTTAACACCAATACTCTTCAAACTATTCCACCAAATAGAAACAGAAGGAACATTACCCAACTCCTACAAAGCCACAATTACTCTGATACCAAAACCAGACAAAGATCCAACAAAGAGAACTTCAGACCAATTTCCCTTATGACCATCGATGCAAAAATACTCAATAAAATTCTTGCCAATCGAATCCAAGAACACATAAAAACTATTATCCACCATGATCAAGTAGGCTTTATCCCAGGGATGCAGGATTGGTTCAATATGCGGAAATCCATCAATGTAATTCACTACATAAACAAACTCAAAGAAAAAAACTACATGGCCATTTTATCGAATGCTGAAAAAGCATTTGACAAAATTCAGCATCCTTTCATGCTTAAAGTCTTGGAAAGAACAGGAATTCAAGGCCCATACCTAAACATAGTAAAAGCAATATACAGCAAACCAGTAGCCAGCATCAAACTAAATGGAGAGAAACTTGAAGCAATCCCACTAAAATCAGGGACTAGACAGGGCTGCCCCTTTCTCCTTATCTTTTCAATATTGTACTTGAGGTACTAGCTCGGGCAGTCATACAACATAAGGAGGTCAAAGGGATACAAATTGGAAAGGAAGAAGTCAAACTATCATTATTTGCAGATGATATGATAGTCTACCTAAGTGACCCAAAAAACTCCACTAGAGAACTTCTACAGCTGTTAAACAACTTCAGCAAAGTGGCAGGTTATAAAATCAACTCAAGCAAATCAGTAGCCTTCCTATACTCAAAGGATAAGCAGGCTGAGAAAGAAATTAGGGCAATAACACCCTTCACAATAGCCACAAACAGTATAAAGTACCTTGGGGTGACTCTTACCAAACATGTGAAATATCTGTATGACAAGATTTCAAGACTCTGAAGAAGAAAATGGAAGAAGACCTCAAAAAATGAAAAAAACCTCCCATGCTCATGGATTGGCAGGATTAATATAGTTAAAATGGCCATTTTGCCAAAAGCAATATACTTTTGGCAACACAATACTCATCAAAATCCCAACTCAATTCTTCATAAAGTTAGAAAGAGCAATTCTCAAATTCATCTGGAATAACAAAAACCCCAGGATTGCTAAAACTATTCTCAACAACAAAAGAAATTCTAGGGGAATCAGTATCCCTGACCTCAAACAATACTACAGAGCAATAGTGTTAAAAACTGCATGGTATCGGTACAGTGACAGGCAGGCGGATCAATGGAACAGGATTGAAGATCCAGAAATGAACCCACACACTTACGGCCACTTGATTGACAAAGGGGCTGAAAACGTCCAATGGAAAAAAAGATAGCCTTTTCAACAAATGATGCTGGTTCAACTGGAGGTCAGCATGCAGAAGAATGTGAATTGATCCATCCTTGTCTCCTTGTACTAACCTCAACTCCAAATGGATCGAGGACCTACACATAAAGCCAGACACTCTGAAGCTAATAGAAAAGATACTGGGGAAGACCCTTGAGGACATGGCACAGGGGAAAATTTCCTGAACAGAACACCAATAGCTTATGCTCTAAGACCAAGAATTGACAAATGGGACCTCATAAAACTACAAAGTTTCTGTAAGGCAAAGGACACTCTCAAAAGGACAAAATGTTAACCAACAGATTGGGAAAGGATCTTCACCAACCCTAAATCCGACAGAGGGCTAATATCCAAAATATACAAAGAACTCAAGAAGGTAGAACCCAGAGAACCAAATAACCCTATTAAAAAGTGGGGTACAGAGCTAAACAAAGAATTTTCACATGAAGAACTTTGGATGGCTGAGAAGCAGCTTAATAATGTTCAAAGTCATTAATCATTAGGGAAATGCAAATCAAGACAACCCTGATATTTCACCTCACACCAGTCAGAATGGCTAAGGTCAAAACCTCAGGAGACAGCAGGTGTTGGTGAGGATGCAGAGAAAGAGGAATACTACTCCATTGCTAGTGGGATTGCAAGATGGTGCAACTACTTTGGAAATCAGCCTGGCGGTTCCTCAGAAATCTGGGCATGACACTTCCAGAGGACCCTGCTATACCACTCTTGGGCATATACCCAGAGGATTCCCCAGCATGTAATAAGGATACATGCTCCACTATGTTCATAGCAGCCCTAATTGTAGTAGCCAGAAGCTGGAAAGACCCCAGGTGTCCCTCAACAGAGGAATGGATACAAAATATGTGGTATATTTACACAATGGAGTACTATTCAGCCATTAGAAACAATGAATTCATGAAATTCTTAGACAAATGGATGGAGCTGGAGAACATCATACTAAGTGAGGTAACCCAGTCTCAAAAGATCAATCGTGGTATGCACTCACTGATAAGTGGATATTAGCCTAGAAACTTTGAATACCCAAGACATAATCCACATATTAAATGATGTCTAAGAAGAACGGAGGAGTGGCCCCTGGTTCTGGAAAGACTCAGTGTAGCAGTATAGGGGAATTCCAGAACAGGGAAGTAGGAAGGGGTAGATGGGGGAACAGGGGGAGGGAAGAGGGCTTATGGGACTTTCGGGGAGTGGAGAGTCAGAAAAAGGGAAATTATTTGAAATGTAAATAAAGAACATATCGAATAATAAAAAAAGAAAAAAAAGAAAAAGAAAGGACAAAGAAATCGAATTATGAAAAATGAAAACCAAAACCTACAACAACAAAATACTTGTTTGCTTCACGGGCTCAAATGAAGTGGCACAAACACAAACTCTAGTCCTGGGGAGAAAGGGAAACTGTTGTCCCTCCTGCTGCTTTTGAGTCACCACCCCCCACGGACACTTCAGTTTTTTGTTTTTGTTTTTTCCCTCATCAGTATTACTTCTGCTATCAGTCTAGGACAGAGTTATGATTACTTGTATTTTCCTTCCGATTGCATAGATTTTGGAACCACTGCTCCTTGGCTCATTCCTATGAGTGCTTTTGTTACACTTGGCAGTACACTCAGGGACAGGTGACACAGCCCTGGACTCCTGAAAACAGACTTGATAAACTATACTGTCTCTGTGGAGGGATTTAAAGAACTTCCTGGATGTTTTATATATATATAAATGTGTATATATATACATATGTGTATTTTGTATATGTATATATTCACTACATAGGTATTGTTTGCACATGTATGTATATGCATATATATGTGTGTGTATATATACTTATAGAAATGATTTTTTTGTTTTTATATTTTGAATTTTACTGTCTCCAAAGCTGACATAATTTTATTTTTTATTCTATATATTCTTCATTTACATTTCAAATGATTTCCCCTTTCCTGGAACCCCCCTCCCCAAAAGTCCCATAAGTCCTCTTCCCTCCCCCTATTCCCCTATCCATCCCTTCCCAATTCCCTGTCCTGGTATTTCCCTACACTGCTGCACTGAGCCTTTCCAGGACCAAGGGCCACTCCTTCTTCTTGGGCATCATTTGGTATATGAATTGTGTCTTGGGTATTCCAAGTTTCTAGGCTGATGTCCGCTTATCAGTGAGTTCATACCATGAGTGTTCTTTTGAGACTGGGTTACCTCACTTAGGATGATATTCTCCAGTGCCATCCATTTTTCTAAGAATTTCATGAATTCATTGTTTGTAATGGCTGAATAGTACTCCATTGTGTGTGTGTGTGTGTGTGTATATATATATATATATATATATATATATATATATATATACCACATTTTCTGTATCCATTCCTCCGTTGAGGGACATCTAGGTTCTTTCCAGCTTCTGGCTATTATAAATAGGGCTGCAATGAACATGGTGGAGCATGTGTCCTTATTACATGCTGGGGAAACCTCTGGGTATATGCCCAGGAGTAGTGTAGCTGGGTCCTCGGGAAGTATCATTCCCAGTTTTCTAAGGAACTGCCAGACTGATTTCCAGAGTGGTTGTACCAGCTTGCATTCCCACCAGCAGTGGAGGAGTGTTCCTCTTTCTCCACATTCTCGCCAGTACCTGTTTTCTCCTGAGTTTTTTTTTTATCTTAACCATCCTGACTGGTGTGAGGTAAAATCCCAGGATTGTTTTGAATTGCATTTCTCTGATGACTAAGAACGTTGAACATTTCTTTAGGTGCTTCTCACCCATTTAATATTCCTCAAGTGAAAATTCTTTTCACCTGTACCCCATTTTTAAGGGGCATATTTGGCTCTCTGGAGTCTACCTTCTTGAATTCTTTGTATATCTTGGATATAAGCTCTGTCAGATGTAGTGTTGGTAAAGATTGTTTCCCAATTTGTTGGTTGCTGTTTTGTCCTTTTGACAATGTCTTTTGTCTTACAGAAACTTTGTAATTTTATGAGGTCCCATTTGTCAATTCTTGATCTTAGAGCATAAGCTATTGGTGTTCTTTTAAGGAAATTTTGCCCTGTGCCCATGTCTTCAAGGGTCTTCCCCAGTTTCTTTTCTATTATTTTCAGTGTGTCTGGTTTTATGTTGAGGTTCTTGATACACATGGAGTTGAGCTTAGTATAAGGAGAAAAGAATGGATCAATTTGCATTCTTCTGCATGCTGACCTCCAGTTGAGCCAGCACCATTTGTTGAAAAGGCTATCTTTTTTCCACCAGATGGTTGTAGCTCCCTTGTCAAAGATCAAGCGACCATAATCTGTGGGTTCATTTCCAGGTCTTCAATTCTATTCCATTGATCTACCTGCCTGTCACTGTACCAATTCGATGCAGTTTTTACACAATTAGTTTGTAGTAGTGCTTGAGGTTGGGGAATACTGATTCCCGAGAAGTTCTTTTACTGTTGAGGATAGTTTTAGCTATCCTGGGTTTTTTATTCCAGATGAATTTGAGAATTGCTCTTTCTAAGACTATGAATTGAGCTGGGATTTTGATGGGGATTGCATTGACTCTGTAGATTGCTTTTGGCAAGATGACTATTTTTACTATATTAATCCTGCCAATCTAAGAGCATGGGAGATTTTTCCATCTTCTGAGGTCTTATTCGATTTCTTTCTTCAAATACTTAAAGTTCCTGTCATATAGATCTTTCATTTGTTTGGTTAGAGTCACACCAAAATTCTTTATATTGTTTGTGGCTATTGTGAATGGTGTCATTTCCCTAATTTCTTTCTCAGCCTGCTTATCCTTTGAGTATAGAAAGGCTACTGGTTTGCTTGAGTTAATTTTATATCCAGCCACTTTGCTAAAGTTGCTTATCAGCTGTAGGAGTTCTCTGGTGGAGTTTTTTTGGGTCGCTTAAGTATACTATCATCACTGCAAATAGTGATAATTTGGCTTCTTCCTTTCCGATTTGTATCCCTTTGACCACCTTGTGTTGTCTAATTGCTCTGGCTAGAACTTCAAGTACTATATTGAATAAATATGGAGAGAGTAGGCAGCCTTGTCTAGTCCCTGATTTTAGTGGGATTGCTTCAAGTTTCTCTCCATTTAGTTTGATGTTGGCTATTGGTTTGCTGTATATTGCTTTTATTATGTTTAAGTATGGGCCTTGAATTCCTGTTCTTTCCAAGATCTTTAACATGAATGGATGCTGAATTTTATCAAATGTTTTTTCAGCTTTTAATGAAATGACCATGTAGTTTTTTTTTCTTTGAGTTTGTTTATATAGTGGATTATATTGATGGATTTCTGTATATTGAACCATCCCTGCATCCCTGGGATGAAGCCTACTTGATCTTGGTGAATGATCCTTTTGATGTGTTCTTGAATTCTATTGGCAAGAATTTTATTGAGTATTTTTGCATTGATATTCATAAGGGAAATAAGTCTAAGGTTCTCTTTTTTCTTGGATCTTTGTGTGGTTTTGGTATCAGTGAAATTGTGGCTTCATAGAATAAGTTGGGTAATGTTCCTTCTGTTTGTATTTTGTGGAATAGTTTGAAGAGTATTGGTATTAGGTCTTCTTTGAATGTCTGATAGAATTCTGCATTAAAGCTATCTGAGTCTGTGCTTTTTTTGGTTGGGAGACTGTCAATGACCACTTCTATTTCTTTAGGAGTTATGGGACTGTTTAGATGGTCTATCTAATCCTGATTAAATTTTGGTAGTTGGTATATGTCTAGGAAATTGTCCATTTCATCCAGATTTTCCAGTTGTGTTGAGTATAGGCTTTTGTGGTAGGATATGATAATTTTTTGAATTTCTAATTTCTGTTGTTATTTCACCCTTTTCATTTCTGATTTTGTTAATTTGGATACTGTCTCTATGCCCTCTGTTTAGTCTGGCTAAAGGTTTATCTATTTTGTTGATTTTTATCAAAGAACCAACTCCTGCTTTTGTTGATTCTTTGTATAGTTCTTTTTGTTCAACTTGGTTGATTTCAGCCGTGGGTTTGATGATTTTCTGCCTTGTACTCCTCTTGGGTATATTAGCTTCTTTTTGTTCTAAAGCATTCAGATTTTCTGTTAAACTGCTAGTTTATGCTCTCTCCAGCTTCTTTTTAGAGGTGCTCAGAGATATGAGTTTTCCTCTTAGCACTGCTTTCATTGTGTCCCATAAATTTGGGTAGGTTGTTCCTTCATTTTCATTAAATTCTAAAAAGTCTTTGATTTCTTTCCTTATTTCTTCCTTGACCAAGGTATCATTGAGTAGAGCATTGTTCAGCTTCCATGTGTATGTGGGCTTTCTGTTGTTTTTGTTGCTATTGAAGACTACCTACCCTTACTCCATAGTGATCTGATAGGAGACATGGAATTATTTCCATCTTCTTATATCTGTTAAGGTCTGTTTTGTGACCAGTTATATGGTCAGTTTTGGAGAAGGTACCATGAGGTGCTGAGAAGAAGGTATATTCTTTTGATTTAGGATGAAATGTTCTATAGATATCTATTAAATCCATTTTGTCCAAAACTTCTGTTAGTTTTATTGTGAATCTGTTTAGTTTGTGCTTCCCTGATCTGTCCATTGAAAAGAGTGGGGTGTTTAAGTCCCCCACAATTATTGTGTGGGGTGTGATGTGTACTTTAAGTTTTAGTAAGGTTTCCTTTATGAATGCTGGTGCCATTGTATTTGGGGCATAGATGTTGAAAACTGAGAGTTCTTCCTGGTAGATTTTTCCTTTGATGATTATAAAGTGTACTTCTGTGTCTTTTTTGATGACTTTTGGAAACTCTAGCTTGTTTCCTGTGACCATTTGCTTGGAGAACTGTTTTCCAGCCTTTTACTCTGACAGTGTTTGTCTTTGACACTGAGATGTGTTTCCTGCATGCAGCAAAATGTTGGGTCTTGTTTATGAATCCAGTCTGTTAGTCTATGTCTTTTTATTGGGGAATTGAGTCCATTGATGTTAAGAGATATTAAGGAATAGTGATTGTTGCTTCCTGCTATTTTTGATATAATTTTTATGTTTGAGTAGTTATCTTCTTTTGGGTTTGTTGAAAGAAGATTACTTTCTTGCTTTTTCTTGTGTGTAGTTTCCCTTCTTTTGTTGGTGTTTTCCATTCATTATCCTTTGAAGGGCTGGATTTGTGGAAAGATACTGTGTAAATTTTTTTTGTCATGAAAAACCTTGGTTTCTCCATTTAAGGTAATTGAGAGATTTGCTGGATATAGCAGTTTAGGTTGGCATTTGTATTCCCTTAGGGTCTGCATGACATCTGCCCAGGATCTTCTGGCTTTCATAGTCTCTGGTGGGAAATTCGGTGTAATTTTGATAGGTCTACCTTTACATGTTACTTGACCTTTTTCCCTTACTGCTTTTAATATTCTTTGTTTAGTACATTTGGTTTTTTAATTATTATGTGACAGAATGAATTTCTTTTCTAGTCAAATCTATTTGGAGTTCTGTAGGCTTCTGTATGTTCAGGGCATCTCTTTCTTTAGGTTAGGGAAGTTTTCTTCTATAATTTTGTTGAAGACATTTACTGGCCCTTTAAGTTGGAAATCTTCACTCTCTTCTATGCCTATAATCCTTAGGTTTGGTCTTCTCATTGTGTCCTGGATTTCCTGGATATTTTGGGTTCAGAACTTTTTACATTTTTCATTTTCTTTGACTATTATTTCAATGCTTTCTACGGTATCTTCTGCATCTGAGATTCTCTCTTCTATCTCTTGTATTCTGCTGTTGATGCTTAAATCCATGACTCTTGACTTCTTTCCTAGGTTTTCTATATCCTGAATTGTCTCTCTTTGTGATTTCATTATTGTTTCTACCTCCTTCTTTAGATCCTGGATGGCTTTGTTTAATTCCTTCACCTGTTTTGTTGTGTTTTCCCTTAGTTCTTCAAGAGCTTCCCCCTGTTTTCTTGTGTTCTCCTGTATTTCTTTAAGGGAGTTATTTATGTCCTCCTTGAAGCCCCCCATGAAGCCCTCCATCAGCACCTGTGATTTTAAATCCAAATCTTGCTTTCTTGGTGTGTTGGGGGTATCCAGGACTTGTTGTTGTGGGAGAATTGGGTTCGGATGGTGCCATATGCCTTGATTTCTGTTGGTAACGTTCCCATGTTTGCCTTTTGCCATTAGGTTATCTCTGGTGTTAGTTGGGCCTGCTGTCACTGGCAGGAGCTTGCCCCTCCTGTGTGCCTGCAGGCCTATCTCAGCAACCCTGGGCGACCTGCTTTCCCCTGGCACAAATTGCTGTGGTGCTGCCTAGTTCCTGGGTGCAGGTGGAGTCCTGGTGCGGTGTGTCCCAAGAGATCCTCTTCTCTGGTGATCCCTGCCTACCAATCTGTTGCACAGTCACAGGAGCAAAGATAGCAGCTGAGACCCACTCTCTTGTAGTTATATTTGCATATGTAGCTCTGTGGCCCCGATCAACTCTGGATGAAGGCTGTGCTTGCTTGCTCCTCGGTGCTGGCTGCTGGGTGTATAGCTGGCTTCCTGTGCCACTTGGAGATGGCACGCTGTGGCCCTGGGGGTGAGAGGAGCAGGGAGGGGAAAGCAGAAACGGGAAGGTTCTTGCCAAAGGTTTCGGGATCTGCAGGGCCGGTCTCACCTGTGCAGGCTGCCTCCTCTTCACTGGCTGCTGGGTGTATATGCTGAAATAATTTTAATGTGGAACTTCAAACCCCTTTTATCTAACTCTGTGTACAACTTGGCTGACTGTCAGTAAAACTCAGTTTTCCCACCCTGTGGAATGGGTACTTTGCATTGTTTCCTCCACACATGCTTAGTAGAAAACTTTTGTTCGCATGTTGATGTATCTTTTTCCTAGAAAAGAAGAGTGCACCAAGCCTCAGCTCCTGGGCTTTCCGAACTCAGTCGGAGTGGCAATGGAATGAGAGTGGCCTCCACAGGCTCACAGATTTGAATACTTAGTCCCAGTGGGAAGGGAGAGGAGGTGTGGCTTTGTTGGAGAAGGTGCATCCCTGGAGTGGGCCTTGGGGTTTCAAATCCCACCCCATTCTCAGGGTTGCGCCCCACCCTCATGCCCTTGTCTAGCTCCACCCCCACTCCCTTGTGCTTGTGTCTTGAGATGTGAGCCCCTCAGCTCCTGCTTTAGCCCCCTGCCTGCTTCCTTGCTCCCCACCAGGCAGATCACAGATTCACCCTCTGAAACCATGAGCTCCAAATTAACCAAGCTTTCTCTTGTAAGTTGTTTTGGTCATGGTGTTTTGTCCTAGCAATTGAAAAGTAGCTAAGACAGTGGGTGTGCCATTGCTAACTGTCACATTCAGCCATATAGGTTGAGGTACAGTTTACTGGAAATGCATTTGGAGTTTCTGGGGAAATGATTCCTATAAACGTTTATACTCCTGATGTGTTGACGATTAGAACCCCAGTGTGCAACTGAGAAAAACTAATGTAACAAGAAATGTCCACACACAGTGAAGCCTGTGGAAAGGAAGAACTACAGAGGACCACGAGCTCCAGTAGCTTGCTGTTTGGGCCCACGTTAGACCTGAACAGGGCAAGGACTGGGCACAAGGAAGTTCTAATTGGTGACACTTCAAATCTGGATTAATTTCCCAGGTATCCCAGTGTCCTTCTCTCTAGTCTCCACTCTTACTTTGCCCAAGCCTGACATCCTTGGGGAGCCAGAGCCAGCAGCCTTCCAGAGGCTGACAAGTAGCCAAATTTGGCAATTTTTCCTACAGTATGATTTTGCACATAAAATAACTTTCAGGGTGACATGGCCAGTGTTTCTGTTAGGAATGGCCCTCATCAACTTGTTATTTCCCTCAAAGCAGGGACTCTCCAGGAATCCCCATTTGAAATGCAAATGACCCAGATAGAGGGAATAGATATTTATCAGTCATTAACATCATGGTGAGAATGAGTGTCATCAGAATTTAGGGAACTAACAATCCAGACCCTAAAAACGCTATACATAGAAGAAAGAAACTTTCATGAGTGAGATTTCTATTTTTTCTTTATTTTTAATTTATTTTTTACACTCCATATTTTATTTCCCACCCCCATCTACTGTCCACCCTCCAACTGTTCCACATCTCATACCTCCTCCTCACCCCATCTACACATGGATGTCCCCAGCCACCACCCCCCCCCCCCAGTCCTCCTGACCTCTAAACTCTCTGGGGACACCAATCTCTTGAAGGTTAGGTGCATCATCTCTGAATGAACACAGGTCTCCACTGTATGTATGTTGGGGGCCTCTTATCAGCTGGTGTATGCTACCCATTTGGTGGTCCGTTGTTTGAGAGATCTTGGGGGTCCAGATTAATTGAGACTGCTAGTCCTCCTACAGGGTCACCCTTCTCAGTTTTTATCAGCCTTCCCTCTTCAGGGGGAGCAACAGGGGTCAGCTGCTTCTGACCATTGGTTGGGTGCAAATATCTGCATCTGACTCTTTCAGCTGCTTGTTGGGTCTTCCAAATTGCAGACATGCTAGGTCTCTTTTTGTGAGCTCTCCATAGCCTCAGAAATAGTGTCAGACCTTGGGACCTCCCCTTGAGCTGGATCCTCCTTTGGGCCTGTCACTGGACCTTTTTTCCTCAAGCTCCTCTCCATTTCCATCCCTATAATTCTTTCAGACAGGAACACTTATGGGTCAGAGTTGTGACTGTGGGATGGCCCCCTCTCCCTCATTTGATGCCCTGTCTTCCTGCTAGAGGTGGGCTCTATAAGTTCCCTCTCCCTACTGTTTGGCATTTCATCTAAGGTCCCTCCCTTTGAGTCCTGAGAGTCTCTAACCTCCCAGGTCTCCGGTGCATTTTGGCGGGTCCCCCCAAACTCCTATCAACCAAGGTTGCCTGTTTCCATTCTTTTTGCTGGCTCTCAGAGCTTCAGTCCTTTTTCCTCACCCAATATCAGATCAGGCTCCCCTCTTCCCGCCATCCCCCAGAGACTCCCCCCTCCTACCTGTCCACTTTCCCTCCCAGGTCCCTCCCTCCCTCCCCCTTTGTGATTGCTTTCTTTACCCTCCCAAGTGGGATTAAGGCATCTTCTCTTAGGCATTTCAGTTGGCTGAACTTTTTGACTTCTGTGGCCTGTATCTTGGGTATTCTGTCTTTTTGTTTGTTTGTATTTTTTGGCTAATATCCACTTATTATTGAGTACATATCATGCATGTCCTTTTGGGTCTGAGTTACCTTGCTAAGAATGATATTTTCTAGTTCTATCCATTTGCCTGCAAAACTCAGGATGTCCTCATTCTTAACAGCTGAGCATTATACCATTGTGTAAAGAACCAAATTTTCTGTCTCCATTCTTCTGTAGTGGGACATGTAGGTTGTTTCCAGCTTCTGGCTATCACAAATAAGGCTGCTATGAACAGAGTGGAGCACATGCCCCTGTGGCATGGTAGGGCATCTTTTGGGCATATTCCCAAGAGTAGTATAGCTGGGTGTAGTGGCTATTCCTGGTTGTCAACTTGACTATATCTGGAATGAACTACAGTCTAGAATTGGAAGGCTCACCTATGATCCTAATTTGGAGGCTCAGAGATCTAAGTTTCTGACCTGGATCTTGGCATGGAGACCTTGAAGCATAGTGGCTAAGACAAGGAGATCTCCGAGTTCAAGATCATTTGGGATTAAAGGCATGGATGCACACACCTTTAATCTGGGCCACACCCCCTGCTGGAGACCCACACACCAATAATCTGGGCCACACCCTCTGTTGGAGATATATAAGGACATTGGAAGAAGGAAGATTTTCTCTCTCTCACTCTTCCTTGCCTGCTTGCTTCATGGGACTGAGAAACTGCTAGATCCTTGGACTTCCATCCACAGCTGCTGCTGATCATTGTTGGGGAGTTGGACTATAGACTGTAAGTCATTGACAAATTCCCTAACTATATAAAGACTATCCATACGTTCTGTGACTCTAGAGAACCCAAACTAATACACTGGGTCTTTCCAATTTTCTGAGGAACCTCCAGATTGACTTCCAGAGTGGTTGTATGAGGTTGCAATTCCACCAGCAATGAAGGAGTGTTCCTCTTTCGCTACATCCCTGCCAACATGTGTTGTCACCTGAGGTTTTGATCTTAGCCATTCTGATTGGTGTAAGGTAGAATCTCAGGGTCGTTTTGATTTGCATTTCTATGATCACCAAGGAATTTGAACATTTCTTTAGGTGCTTCTTAGCCATTTGAGAATCCTCAGTTGTGAAATCTCGGTTTAGTTCTACACCCCATTTTTTGATTAGGTTTTTTTGTTTGTTTGTTTTTTGTTTTTTTGCTGACTAGCTTCTTGAGTTCTGTATATATTTTGGATATTAGCCCTCTCTATTGGAGGTGGGGTTAGTGAAGTTTTTTCCCAATCTATGGGTTGCCCATTTGTCTTATTGACTATGGCCTTTGCCTTACAGAAGCTTTCCAGTCTCATGAGGTCCCATTTATCAGTTCTTGATCTTAGAGCAAGAGCCATTCGAGTTTCGTTTAGGAAATTTCCCTCATGCCAATAAGTTCAAGGGTCTTTCCCACTTTGTCTTCTATTAGATTCAGAATCTCTGGTTTTTTATTGAGGTCCTTGATCCACTTGGACTTGAACTTTGTGCAAGGTGACAATTATAGATCTATTTTCATTTTCTACATACAAATAGCCAGTTAGACCAGTACCATTTATTGAAGATGCTTTTTCCCCCATTGTATAGTTTTGTCTTCTTTGTCAAAGATCAAGTGTCCATAAATGTGGCATTATTTCTGGGTCTTCACTTTTATTCCATTGATCTTCCTGCCTGTCGCTGTACCAATACCATGCAGTTTTTATCAGTATTGCTCTGTAGTAAAGGTTGAGGTCAGGGATGGTGATTCCTCCAGCAGTTCTTTTATTGTTAAGAATTGTTTTTGCTATTCTGGGTTTTTTGCCTTTCCAGATGAATTTGAGAATTGTTCTTTCCATGTCTTTGGAGAATTGTGTTAGGATTTTGATGGGGAATTGTATCGAATCTATAGATTGCTTTTGGTAGGATGGGAATTTTTCTTATGTTAAGTCTCTCAATCCACGAGAATGGGAGATCTCTCCATTTTCTGAGATCTCCTTCAATTTCTTGAGAGATTTGAAGTTATTGTCATACAGGTCTTTCACTTGTTTGGTTAGAGTTAGCCCAAGACATTTTAAATTATTTGTGCCTGCTGTGAAGGGAGTTGTTTCTCTAATTTCTTCTCAGCTTGTTTATCATTTGTATAAGGAAGACTACTGATTTATTTGAGTTAATTTTATATCTGGCCACTTTGTTGAAGTTGTTTATCACTTGGAGAAGTTCTCTGGTAAAATTTTTGGGGTTGCTTATGTATACTATCATATCATCTGCAAATAGTGATACCTTATTTCTTCTTTGCCAGTTTTTATCCCCTTGATCTCTTTTTTGTTGTCTTATTGTTCTAGCTAGCACTTCAAGTACTATATTGAATAGATATGGGGAGAGTGGGCATCCTTGCCTTGTTCCCAGTTTTAGTGTGAATGCTTCAAGTATGTTTCTATTTAATTTGATATTGGCTCTTGGTTTGCAGTAAATTGTTTTTATTATGTTTAGTTATGGACCTTGAGTTCTCCATCTCTCCAGTACTTTTAACATGAAGGGTTGTTGTATTTTGTCAAATGCTTTTTCTGCATCTAAGGAGAAGATGATGTGGTTTTTTTTTCTTTCAGTTTGTTTATATAGTGGATTATGTTAATGGATTTTTTTTTTGTATAGTAAACCAACCTTGCATCCCTGGGATAAAGTCTTCTTGATGGTGGTGAATGATGTATTCTTGGATTCAGTTTGCAAGATTTTTATTGAGTATTTTTGCTTATATTCATAAGCGAGATGGGTCTGAAGTTCTCTTTTTTGGTTGGGTCCTTGTGTGGTTTAGGTATCAGAGTAATAGTAGCTTCATAGAATGAGTTAGGTGGTGTTCCTTCTGTTTCTGTTTTGTGGAATAGTTTGAGGAGTATTGGTGTCAGTTCTTTGAAGATCTGGTAGGATCCTGCACTAAGTCCCCCTGGCCCTGGGCTTTTCACATTAGGAGGTTTTTTCCCTTGCAGCTTTTAATATTCTTTGTTCTCTGTGTTTAGTGTTTTGATTATTATGTGACAAGAGGATTTTCTTTTCTGGTCCCATTGATTTGGTGTTCTATAAGCTTATTGTACCTTTATGGCCATCTCTTTCTTTAGGTTGGGGAAGTTTTCTTCTATAATTTTGTTGAAGACATTTTTAGGTCCTTTGAGCTGGGAATCTTTATCCTCCTCTATTCTGATTTTTTTTTTTCAAGACAGGGTTTCTCTGTGTATCCCTGGCTGTACTGGAACTCACTCTGTAGACTAGGCTGGCTCTGAACTTAGAAATTCACCTGCCTCTGCCCCCCAAGTGCTGGGATTAAAGGTGTGCACCACCACTGCCCGGCTCTCTGATTATTCTTAGATTTGGTCTTTTCATTGGGTCCTGAATTTCCTGGATGCTTTGGAGTAGGTGGTTTTTTTATGTTTTGAATTTTCTTTGACAGTTGTGTCAATCTCTTCTACTGTATCTTCTACACCTGAGATTCTGTCTTCCTCCTCTTGTATCTTGTTGGTGATGCTTATATTTGTAATTCCTGACCTCTTTCCTAGGTTTTCCATTCCCGGGTTTGCCTCCATTTGTGTTTTCTTTATTGTTTCTACTTCCACCTTAAGTCTTGGATCACTTTATTCAATTCCTTCACCCGTGTTTTCTTGTGTTTCTTTCAGTGAGTTATTGATATCCTCCTTAAAGGACTCTATTATCTTCATGAGATAGAAATTTAGGACAGATTCCTGATTTTTAGGTGTGTTGTTGTATTCAGGACTTGCTGTGGTGAAAGAACTGAGTTCTGATGATGCTGATGTATAGTGGTTTCTGTTGCTTTGGTCTTGCACTTGCCATTCACCATCTGGATATCCCTGGTGTTTGTTGGTCTAGGTGACTGTCTGGAGTCTGTCTCTTTTGTCCCTGGGTTGCTGTAGGTCTCCTAGTAGACCTGCAGTCTTGGCTGTAGCAGACCACCTGTTGGGCCTTCCAACTGGGGGCTCTTCACAGGGGGCAGAAAAGCTGCTGATTTGTTGCCATGGCTGCAGTAGATCTCCCGGGAGGCCTTCAGACTGTTGGGTCTTCAGTAGAGCAGTCAAGTTATTGTCCAACTGCTCTGAGTGCAGCTGATCCTCAACTGTTCTGAGTGCAGCAGGTCCTCTAGGATCAGTTAGGATATGCAGTCTTCATGGGAGCAGACCAGCTAGGAGTCTGCCCCAGCAGAAAGAACCTCTGTGGTATTTCTTTAGGGGAGGGTGCACCAAAAAGGGATCAAAGAGAAGCAAAGGGAAGATAGGCAGGGGAAACCAATGCCCCATAGTTGCCTTTCAAGTGACACGAACAATTCAAAAAGTCTTGTTCCTAGAATTTTGACCTAAAATTTCAAAATATTTCAGAATTTTGGCCCATTAGTAATTAACCTTGAGCAAATAAATTAAAATTCTGAAGTGCATTAAACACATGAAAGCAGGTAAAGCATTTCCATGTGTGCCCTTCGATTAGTCTTATGATTGGCCTGACACATTTAGATAATTTGTTCAGAGTAAGCATGCTGGGGGAGGGTACTTATTGATTTCCCTCCCATTTTTTGTAGATTAAAAAATAAAAACAAAAACAAACAAAACAAAAACAAATGAACAAACAAACAAATGAGACTTGGAAAGATTAAGGGACTCACCAGAATATTAAGTCCTCCTTGTCTACTTTCATCTGTCCTCCTTAGGTAGCTCCCAAAACAGTTCTTTTGCCTCCCAGTTCCAATTCACAATCCAACCCTACTTATTGCTTACTGTGGGAAAATACTACCAGGCAATGTTCCCTGTTCAGTACTTCATTATACTAAGTCTATGAGAAAGTTCAATGTAATCTACAGGGAAGCACTTGCCATTTACATCTACTCTGCCGGGTCTGGTGTACTTTTGAGTTCCCAATTGTCCAATCAGATAAACTTCTTGGGTCACTCAAGGCTTTGAAAATTTAGAATTTCATTTCAATTGAACAACCAGACATAAGGGCAAGGAAGGCTTATTGCCAGTGTTGCTTTTAATTGGGCATTTCATATATGCCTAAGATTGAGATTGCTAAGTAGTCTTCTTCCCCCATAAAGCAGGTTTTATGGAGAGCTTGGCTTGAAGTGTGAATTGGCTTTGCATATGCAAGGTCAGCCACAAGTATAGAGTGTAGAGGTAGTCCATGCATCCTAAGAAGGAAAAGGTGTTGGGAAAATGTAATCAGTATTCTCTAGGGAAGCCTCAAGCTGGAGCCATAGGGCTGGAGTCCAGAATATCAGTGGAGACTTCAAAGCACAGTTAGTGCTCCTTATCAGGATGGTGGACTCTCCACCACAGATTGACTTGATGGTGGAGGGTGGTGATGGGTACGCCTCCCGTCTAGTGCTTGCTCCCTTTTCTAGCACTTTGGCACACTCTTCCTTCCTCAAAATGACCTGGGCCATCTCTGTTCTCTGTACAGTGTGAGTACCTCTTCCCAAAGCTTAATATAGTAGCGGTTTGAGGAAATTCTTGACATTAGTGTCAAACATTTCCTGCTCCCCTTAAAAAATATCTTAGAATCCATTTAATCTAAAAACTATTTGAAGGTGGCCATCGTACTGTAGTCATGAGTCACAGGAGGGGGCATTTCCTAGACTGTCTTTTTCTGGAATACATGTGCCTCAATCATTCCATGCTGTTTTTCTGCTTCTGTTATTATGTGATACTCATTTCATTCTACCTGTCACAGTTCCTTTGTGTGTGTGTGTGTGTGTGTGTGTGTTTGTGTATCTGTAATGTGCAAGAGTGAAATGTGTGGGGAGGAAGGTGTGTGACCCTTTAGGCCTGTACCATCCCCCACTTGGAGCAATTAGCCACTTACATGCACAATTAACCAGCTGATTCTTAGATTGAAGGCTGAGGGAGCTAATTGCAGGTACAAAAATTCTACCCATATAAGAGGAAGTTGAACTGGACATTTAATCTTTAAACCTTCTTCTTCAGGGTGACTAGGTACTGTGTGTGTGTGTGTGTGTGTGTGTGTACGTGTGTTTATTCAATCTGTTGCTGTCCTGAGCCCCTTCTTTGCTTTCTGCATTACTAATGACATCAGTAGAGTCCTCCTACATAAGACAAAAATAAATCTATTGCAAATATTCTACTCAAGTTCTGGTATATGGATTTGTTGCATGCTCTTTCTTTTTTAATATAGAAATAATTAACTGAAAACTATTAATGATGTATATGTCTGTATGGGAGTTGAATATCCTGTTGAGAAGTGTGCTTGAGAAGATAATTTATCTGAACTGATAGTTTATTTTGAACCAGACAGCTTCATCCACTACTTTATTTTCTTAAGAACCAAGTGAGATTGGTAGGTTTTGTCATTTAACATATGTGCTTGTTAAGGTTTTTCCATGTGTTCTGGGTCACTTTACCTGTCTAAGTTCACAGCACTCATCTTAGATGTGCTTGAGGTCAGATTTTAAATATTTGAAACACTCAGAATCGCTTGTAGAATTTCATGAGGTCAAGGAGTCCTATCTTTATGCCTCTTAGTAACTATGCAACAATACCTCTGAATCAATACGAAATGCCTATAGTTCAATAATCTTAAGAAGTCAGAGCTGGTGGTAAATCAGACTGGACAGAGTCCTTTGGACGTCATGTGTTTCCCTGACAGTCCAGCTTTGTCCAGCATTTTACAATACTACCACATTTGTGTTAAAGGATCATGTTCAGCTCTCTCTCTCTGCTTTACTTCCATTTTTCACAAGGTTTCTATAACTTGACTCCTAGTTCTGTTCTTTTTGTACTCAGAATAGATGGTATCTGGACTTTCCCTCCCATTCTATCCTAGCTAATTCCTCAATGGATATGTAAGTTCAGTGATCAGAAGTAAGTATAACTCTCGTGTTCTTGCCTCCCGCGCTAGGTTTTATGTTTCCCACCTAACTAAGAGCATTCCATATACCTGTGGACATCTTTAGATACTAACACACTGATAAAATATGGTGCAGCCATTGTCTCCACTATTGGTCTCCTCTTTGGAGAATGAAAGAGTAAAAATACTTAACAGACACTGAGACCTTATCTTTTTCAACCTGTGGTCCATGGACCTTTAAGCATGATTCCAAGGAGGCTCCTACAGGGAATGGATCTTAATAACTGAGTGCCTTTTTTGCTCCATAAATGGAGTACCCCAAGTTTATTTCTTGTTATTTCTTGTGGGAGACCCTGGTGACCCCATAGTTCTACTGATGGCACCTAAAGCAATGCCTCCATTGGTCTCCATTTTGAGTACAGTTGTCTACACATAACTGTTTCCTGGCCATTTCCACTGCAGCCTTTTGAAGCACTATGAAATTGATTGAATGTAAAATGAAATCATTATTTATATACTCCTCTGTCTACTCTTCTTTCTCTATGACTATCTACCACCCCGGTCACCCACAAGTGCTACATATTTATTTGTTCTCTTAAATCTTGCTTTTATCTGTCCAGGTCCTCAAGTCCCCACAATCCTATCCCTTGTAACTCATTACAAAGAAGACATGAAGTTCCAACTATCTAATGCTGCTTCCATCAGATCTTCCTATTTTTGCCAACCTGGAGTTGAAAGAAGGGAAGGCGTAGCCATCTGAGCTGTAGAATCTTCACTAGCGTGCTTTCCTGTGTGCCGTGGTTTGGAAAGGTGAAGTGTGTGTTCTGGCTTCTGAGGCTTTGTGGTACTTTCCATGTCTACTCTGGTCATTTTTCTCTAAACTTTTTTTCACTTTTTCACTGGAGACAGGATTTCCTCTGTTTCTGGGCTAGTCAGCTGGCCTTGAATCTTAGTAATCAGGTAATCCTCCCACTTCAGCCATCTGAGTTTTCTTCTGTTAAAAAATAATGACCTTCTCTCAACTTGAAGCCCTAGCACAAATCCACACCTTCTAGGAGCATGAACTGACCAGCTCTCCCTGACTGCAGGGCCTTCTCTCCTAACCCCTGTGCTTATTAATTAATTACACTCCTTCTCTGAATTCTGGATTCATGGCTTGTTCCTTGCAATGGAAGATAGGGCCATTTGAAGGATAAGACCACATCTTATTTGGCTAAAATATGTTCAGATGTATTCGAACTAATTGAATGGGAGAAGAGGAGGGAACAAGGGAAGGACCATTTGGTAACCTATTGACTTTGTTTGGGGCTGCAAATCTGACACACTGTGACCTGTACAGGAAGGACAACCTATTCCCATGTTCCTGCACTCCTGACACCCAGATATCCAAGCATCTGGACCCTGAATCCTGTAGAGGGAATGGAGCAATAAAAATTCCTCAAACTGTTCTTTTGGTGCCTCCCAGGCCTTGTGCTTCCCTCTCTTCAGGTGGTGGTGTACCAGGAGGCAAATGCACAGATCGTTTTAGGAGGGAAGTGTGCAGCAGGCAAATGGAGAGCAAGCCTTTATTCTCCAGCCGGCATCCTGGGTTTGGAAGCTCCTGTCTTCCCCTGACCAGATGGGTATACTCAGCAGCTCTTCTTTAGCAAGTGTGGTCAGTGGTTCCTTTTGTTTATTCAAATACATAATTGGACAATAAATGACACTACAGACATCCTAGTATCAGGGGTCCTTATTCATTGCCAATTTTAAATGAAACTTGCTGCATAGGATGAAAAGAACCATTAGCAGGAAAGAACTTAAACCACATTATAAGGGGGGGGTGGAGAAAATTGTCCTGCATTTGGTCAGTCTGATGAGGTAAAAATGATTGTGGGGTAGGGGCAAGCTCTTAAGGACTGTAAGACTTCCCCCAACAATGAGCAGGCATGGGGTGAAATAAAGAGTCTGTGTGGGTCTGAGAAATAGTGCATGGATTCACACAAAGTGACCGGGCGTGAGGACAATCATCCTGTTCTTCACAATTAGAAACACTACAAATGCCTGCATGCCTCTCCCTCTTGCCCTAACTATGCCTGCCCATCCCTTTGATTCTGTCTGTGGAAGTTAAAGAATATTTGAGGTGCTTAAAAGAAGGCTTCAACTACTGTTTAACAAGTCAATACTAATTATTGTTTAGCACTGGATTATGGGCCAGATCATGGAATTAAAACAGAGCGGCTAGGGTACCTTTGTACCTGGCAAAGAGTTAATGAGCACATGCTGGCTCCCTGTGGAAACTGCCAAGCTGGTTTACTACTTTACTTCAGTGGAGCGGGAACAAAAATTTAATAAATAGTTTTACTTTTATTTGGATGCTTCCTTCCTTCATTAGGAAAATGAGGATGCTTTATTGTTGCCTAAGTCAGAAAAGTACTTTTTTATATTATAAAATTGGTTGGTTATCCAAAGAGTGTTATGATATGTATACCTGTGAGAAAAAAAATTCAAGCAAATCTGATGTCAAGAAAAGGTAGTAATTTCACAGCAGAGAGTTACGTGAGAATATAGACAGTGACTGGGTTGCATGACTCGTGTATGTATGTGTGAGGATGTCTGTCTGTTTCCATACCTTGATAACTTATACTTCTGTAAATTGGAGGGGAGTGTTTCTGCTCTAGATCCAGTCTCTTGGGGTTTCTGGGTTAAAGTTACATTTCCAAGACAGGATAGGGGAAGAGAAGGAAGCTGGGGGGACCGGGGTGGGTTTGAAACAATCTGCTTGTTCTGATGAGATGTCCAGCTGGGATGGTAACTAGACTTCCCCTAGCAACTCAATTCGCCAGACCCCCAAGCAACTAAATGGTCACGGCTTTGGGGTCCTGCTGACTGGAGTGGGATTTGAACCAGTGACCTGTAAGTGAGAAATGCTATTTGCTATTGCTTAGTGCATGTACTCTTTAGCTTGACCCTCTCACCACCCCCCACTGGCTCCTCAAAATTAACATTTAGACTTCTTTGTCTCTGAAATATGGGGTGCAGATGATTGTCCCTCTCTATCTGATGGCCGGGTCTAGAGCTGATTTTAAAAGCTTCGGAAATGCTTGGCAGAGTATAGTATTTGTATACATTCCATGAGTTTCTGTTTTCTTATGTGAAAACAAAGCAGGGACAATAGTTCATATGTATGTCAAAGGATGTCAGATATAAGGGATAGCTTAAAAACAGACCTTCCATTTCTACTTTCCTCCAGTATGCACTTCAGTGATATACATTTCTGGACTTGTTCTGTAAAAACCAAGATGTGAATCATACGTTCACATAATATATCCATATGGATATGTATATATTTTTATAACTCAATCTTTCGTCCTAGTATGGTATGAAGATTGAAGGATCAATTATAGATAAAAGGAGTGGCTCTCTCAGAGGATTCTCCCATCTACTGGCAGTTTCTCAAGACCCAGCACTGCTGGCTGGGTGTCTACTGGTATTTAGCTTTGCAGAATTCAGACAAGGAGCAACATTAATTTATTTGGAAGCAGAAGATGGGGCCAAAGGGAAACTTTTAGTTTTTAGTATTTGCTTTCAGCCTTATAAGACCAGCATCCCCCCTGCCTGCCAGAGGTGTTTAATGGTGCGCTTGTGCTTTTTTTTAAAATAGAAGTGTGAATGGGTGCCTTAGGCTAAATCAGCCCCACCTCTCAAACTCAGAGACTGTGGGAATGATCCCTGCCCTCCAGACCCATCCTTAATTGGCCTATAGTAAAAGAAGCAATTAAACTAAGAGTCTGATTCATAAACCGTGAGCACAGCATTTAATGGTGTAGTGGGATTACTGTTTGTGTGGGTGGAGCGCCAGGATTCCTTTCTCTTTTGAACCCACCTGTACAGACCTCCCTTTCCTCTGGGTCCTAGAGCATCCTTTCCTGGAGAGTCAGTCTCAGGAGCCAGGTTGGGTTCAACCCTTGGGGAACCTTACATTGATCTGCCAGCTTATCCCCTGCCCTGATTCTTCCCTGGGTCAAAGAATTTAATCTTGTTTTTTTTTTTTTAGATGTGAGCTATTCTTAGTTAACCAGTTTTGCATTGTACCTCACGGTGCATGGGATAAAGATGTTGAACGTTTGCATCTGTCAGAGATGGAGGCAAACCCAAATCTGCCAGTCCCTGCTGAGACAAGCTTCGGAGATGAGCTAGGTAGAAAAAAGGACCCCAGAATTCCACTATGTTTAATTATAAGGTCAGGGAAACCCTCATTTGTTTAATTCCCACTCCCATTTCGGCAGAATCCATGGTCTTCAACATTGCTGGAAGGCTCTTGAAGAGGACACTTCTACATCAAACAACATCTCTTGGAAGTATTATAATTTTTGTCATTTCTTTTTGATGAAGTCGAGGATATCCAGTCAGGGCTTAGAAGCCATGCTTTTAAAGCTCAGCCATCCTTTCTAGCGTAGGAGTCCATTTGCAATGCCTTTTAGAGTAATGTCCAACTCTAGGAAAGAATCGCAACAATATGCCCCTGGGAATATTTTGTTAACTGTCTGGGACAAACTAAGTTGACAAATAATCACAGGGTTCAGCCCTCAGAGTTTGCTCTGTTTAATACACAATGGTGTCTCCCTCAGTATTCCCTACTGCTTTATTATCCTGCAATCCACTGCTTTCATTTGTTTTCCAGAATGGTATACTAGGTCTCATTATCTGAGAATCCTCTTTTTAGCCTCTCACTCGGGGTGGGGACTATTAGAGTCGTCTGTCCTCTACAGGGCTGCATCTACACCACATCAAATACCAGGCAGCAAGTGACAAAATCCAGTCCTTCTCCCAGATGGCTCCAGATGCATGGCACTGTGCAGACAGAAACAGCCAGATGGCTGAATGGGTTTTTCACTTTCCATCTGGGTGCGTGACATGGTGGAGCTGCAGCCAAAGCCTTGAGCCAAGAGAAAATGCCAGCCAAGGAGATGAGGCACCGCTACTGCAGGCACCTAATTCCTGCTGGGTGCTGGGTATGACCTTGGTGTAATTTATTCTCACAGAAACAGGTCACTCTATAGGAACAAGAATTGTCAACCCCTAGAAATAAAATAAGAGAGGCAGTCAGACCCGAAGGGACAAGGAGAGGATGTCCCGTTTGCTTTCTGGCAAGGACAAGTCTTTTCCTCATGGGGTGGGACCGCCTTCTCCTTCCAGGTCTCTTGAGGTCAGAGAGTCGGAAGCGTGACAAAAGCACAAAGTGAAAATGAAGACATCAAGAGGCTCGCTGTCCATCATGGGCATCACTAAATCTTTGTGAACAGCCCTGAACAGTGAATTATGGCAGCATGGAATTGACTTACAGTTTATTTCTAGTAACAGGCAGTTAGTATGTCAAGTCTGAAACCATTCAGAAAGGCCTATAAAAATATATGACAAAGTAACTGGCTACCTCGAGCTCTTTTAAGCATGTTTATGAGTTCAAACTGCATTGAGCTTGTGTTTATAGAAATGATACAGGGATTTCTTGTTCTCTCTCTCTCTCTCTCTCTCTCTCTCTCTCTCTCTCTCTCTCTCTCTCTCTCTCTCTCTCCTCTCCCTTGTGACCATGGGGGTAGTAGGGTAGTATCTAAGTCCTTTGAAATGTTTGAACTCCCAACTGAAGTCACCACTCTGCTCAAAAGCAATATTATTGATGGACAGACACACACAACTTTGGGTTTTCCAGGAAGGTTGAATTTCTTTTGCAGAGAAGCAAGATAGTGACAGATGTTAAAAAAAAAAATGCAAGTTACCTTTCACCTAACTTTGTTCCCCACACCCAACCCTGTTTGATACTTACTGAAACTAACTGCTGCCTGGGTGGGGCCATGGGACAAATGCTGCAGCAATCCAGGCAGAATGTGACACCAAATATAATAAGGCAACATATTGTTAAAAGTCAATACCCTGAGTCTAACAATACGGTGTCACAGACTCATAAGCATCTAACCATGTAATACATAATCGTCATCTGCAGAGAAAAGATCTAATTTTGATAATGCATATTGAGATTGGTTGTCTGAAGGATGCCTATGGCTCCAGAAGGTTTGACAGTCTGAATATCACATAATAGCATGTAGCCAAGGAACATGGGATGGAAGTAAGGGGGAAAAGCCTCTATTCCAGGATGCGAGCACTCCCACTCACAGCTTTAATTCCAAAAGAACACAATTCTGCTCAGACAATGAACATGTTTCCTGAGAAGAGTGATTTGTTCTCAAGTTTCCAAATACGGAATGCATGTGCATGGGCTTAAGGGTCCTTCTCTTCTTTGGGGTACAGGACCCTTTTTAGTAGATTGAAATAGTCCAGAGTCTCTGACTTCTAAGAACCTGGGTTTGGGATTAAGTTCTAAAGAAATTAGCTGGGTAATCTTGGTGCACTACTTTGATTCCAGAACTCCTGAGGAAGAGGCAGGATGGTTTTCTTGAGTTTGAGGCCAGCCTGGTCAACTGAGCAAGTTCTAGGATTGCCAGGCTACACAGGAAAGCTCTGTCTCAAGAAACAAAAAATAAGGAGAGAGAGAGAGAGAGAGAGAGAGAGAGAGAGAGAGAGAGAGAGAGAGAGAGTGAGACAGAGACCAAGAGAGACAGAGAGACAGAGAGAGAGACTATATCACATTTCCTCAGTTCTCAGAAATATTTCTAAAGCAACTTAGGTACTTATTGTTGGTCTACTTCTTACAATCTACTGGTCAGCTTGAGTCTTACAATCTATTGCAGTTTGGATATTTTCCTTATTCTTTCTAAAAAATAAAAGCCTTTTTAGTACATTCTTTCTAATCAGTTTTACCTTCAAATTGAGTGTATGTTTTAATAATAATATCTTGGCCACCACTTGGGCAGATTGTAGAACCACAAGGAGATACTGTCCTTTGTACTTGAATTCTCTTGGGGAACCTGGTAGAGGAGCTGATTTTATTCCCATTTTACATATGAGGAAACAATTAGCTATTGAGCCCTATTGAAAGTTCTATTTGTCTCTGTTGCTTAGAGTGTAGCCATCTTGGACTGTGTCCTCTCAAGGCAGGTGGAGTGGAGGGAGAGCTTCCTTCCTACACTCAGAACCTTGATGGAATCTGCTGACATTACTCGCTGATGCTTCATGTCCACGAGTGCCAGGAAGCTTTGTCCCACCTGGCAGAGATTCAGAGTTTAGTTCTGGAAGCTCAGTCACCTCTCGCCTCCACCTCGTACCTGAGCTCCTTTCCCAATAGGCTCTTGGTCACCTCTTCTCAGGCGATGCCTTCCTGAGGGAAAGGGTATCTCTTCCATAACTGTTGTCAAGGCACCTAGCCTCAACAGGCTCTACGGAGATTAAACATGTAAGGAACAAGCGCATAGCATGAAAATAATCAGACCACTGTCTTCTAACGACTCCTTGAAGATCCTTGAAGCCACTGAGTCTGCTTCTTAACTGCGTCTCACCCCTTATGGGAGATTTTCTCTTGAGATTTATCCATGTATTCATTCCTTCATCAACTTTTTATTACACATGGTTCCATCTCTTGGAGCATGGAGACAAATAAGAAATAAAGCCTGTGTCTTTGAAGGGATAATTAGGTGAGACAATACAGATGTAATGTTAGAAGAGACAGTGGATGTGTAAGGTTTACACAAGATTTAGAGTGATTATTTTATTATTATTTAAATTGTTATTACCCAAGACAGAAGATTTTCATTGCTGTGGGAATACAGAGAAGGGAAACTACCAGCACAAATCATTGCGGGAATGGTGTGTGTGTGTGTGTGTGTGTGTGTGTTTGTGGTATGTGGGGTGGTGTGTGTGTATAGTGTGTGTGGTGTGTGTGTGTGTGTGTGATGAAGAGAGAGAATGTGAGTACTGTGTATGTGGCGTATAAGGTATGTGTGTATGTGGTGTGTGTATGTGTGTTGTATATGTGTGTATGTGGTATATGTATGTGTGTGTTGTATATGTGTGTGTAGTATCTGTGAGAAAGAGAGACAATGTGTGTGTTATGTATGTGGTGTGTTTGTATAATGTGTACATGTGTGTGTTGTGGTATGAGTGAGAAAAAGAAAGAGTGTGTGTATTGTATATGTGTGTGTAGTATGTGGTACACGGTATGTGTGTGAGATCGACTGTGTGCAGCGTGTTCATGTGGTATGGTGTGTGTGTGTTGTGTATATGTGTAAGTGGTATGTGTGTATGGAGTGTGTATGATGTGTGTGTTGTGTGTAAAAGAGAATGTGTGTGGTATAGTGTGTTTATTATGTTGTGTTGTGTATGTATGTGTGCTGTGTAGTATGTGATATGTGGTGTGTGGTCCATTATATGTGTGTGTAAAACAATGTGTATAGTATATGTGTAGGGGGTGGTCTATGTGTGCATATGTGTGTGTGAGAGACTGTGTGTTGTGTTGTGTATGTGTTGTGTTGTGTTGTGTTTGTGTTTGTGTGTGTGTCCAAGCAGTATTCAAAGTCGAACTCATGGAAGGCCAAACCTAGCCAGGGGAAAAGAGCCTCCAGAGAAAGTTGGCCAGTGAACCCTGTCTTTGAGGAGCAACAGGAAGCCATCACTCCATTCTCTCTGACAGGGAGGATGATGTTAACTTTCCCTTTTTATGTTAACTCCATAAATCCCTCTAACATTCCAGCAAGGAAGGTGCTATTATGCCTACTTTCCATGGGAGAGAGATGAGGCTCAAAGACTTTAAGTGATTGTTCAAATTAGAGAGGCAGCTTTCATGCTGGGTTTTATCTGAAGAATTGTTTGAGCCTTAAACCCATGCTTTCCTCCCTCAACAGACAGCATTACACAGGCAAGCCTGACCATTGTCAATTGTTTAGGAGATTAGAGCCTGGGAGACAGTAAATACCCACCACCCACATTGCCCACACACTGCCAGCCCTGGCCCACCTGGATCTTACCTCTTTCACTGAAACAGGAACTGGGCTTGTTGGAAAAGCAAGTCTCCTTTTGAAGGACAGAGCTCTGGTCATCTTGGTGCCACCTTCCCTCTGCCCTCAACCTGAAGACGGTATGGGCGAGAAGCACCTGGCTAGTTGCTCCAGTTAGACACATGAAGAGCAAGGTTTGCTCTCACCTTGCTTCCTTCACACTCCACTCTATCCTCATCGGCTGTACCTGAAAGAGGGTCCTCAGTTACACACCACCAACGACTCCATTTATTATGATCCGTTTTAGACTCCTGTCCTCGTCAAAAGTGGATTTTGAGAACCGAGACAGCAAAGCCCTGCACTTACTCTGGAGGCTACAATAGTGCTTTCCACATATATGACTCTGTTGGTAATTAATGAGGTGTCTGTTGCTGTGAACTGGTCCAGGGCTCTGGTCCCACCTGTTTTTCCAAGGCCACACCCATGACCCATATGGAACATACCTGTATGCTCATTGGCTAGAAGCTCTGGATTAGGATGCCCATGGCATTGATTATCTTTCTCGGTGGTAGATTTATAGATTTATCATCAGTGGTCAGCACAGACTTTGGCTTAAAATAGTTATTTGTGGAATGTGATGGAACACATTTAAATTATACAGTAGACATGTTCTTTCAGCTTTGTCTTGATAAGGTAGATTTTTCCCTGGAAAAGTCTACATTTGATTCCTTTGACAACCTGATGTCCTGGCAGAATGTACCCTTGACCCATGCAGTTAGTTGCAATGGCCAATGATAATAGTAAGCCATAGAATTGTATTTTCTTATTGCCCTATGCAAACTGCTACTCTTTTATATGAAATTTGCTCCTCTCCACAGCCTACTTTATTCGTGTTTGCTGATGAATATGCCGACGTGCAGAGGGACAGATGGAATGGTGGATTCGAAGCACATGGCTACTGAACGAGGAGAGTCTTAGACTAGTATCAAGACCACAGACTTCTAGAATTTTTAGAGAAATCACCTTTGATGCAGAAAGAGAGATACAGGCTTCAGTGTTATTTGCCAGCAACTGGCCTTAAAAGCCAACTCCTTGGAGCTTCTGACAGCAGAAGGAAGGTGGATGTCTTTTAGTAGTTAGTGAAATTCTTTGTACCTCTAAGTAACAATGACCATTATTTATGACTTCGCAAATAAAACTATGTGACACACATTATTCTGAATTTCAGATAAACAATAAATATTTTAGCATAAATATGTCATAAATATTGTGTACAATATAGTTATACTAAAAAAAAAATTATCTGTTGTTTGTATAAAATTGCAGCTGACCCGGGAGCCCTTTGCCTTACCTGTCAGTGGTGGGGTTGAGGCTGTCTGCTGGAAGACAGGAGTTTCCTTTAACATTCATGACTCCTTCATAACACTACACAAAGGCAAGTACTATTAAAATGCAAAATAAATAATTATGACCATAAAATCACAGGAAGAAAGAGAACAGTGGAGAATTGTCTCAGCTTTGTTGTTCTTTGTTAGACGATGGCTGGATCCATACCCAGAATACACTAGGTTTTTGTGTCTTGTCTACAAGATCAACCAAAGGAAGCCAGTGAGGCCAGAAGGCTGAGAGTGGTAAAAATACTGAAAGTAAAAAGGAATGCCAAGGATGAACGTCCCAGACAGGGATGCGTTAGAGGACACTGGACGGCTGGAAAGAGAAATGTTCCAAAGTACAGGAAAGCAAACACGAGTAGACAGGACAGACTGACAACACCCAGGATTGCTGTGTGTGTGTAGGGGGAGGCAGGCTGACAACACGAGACTGCTGTGGGTGCAGGGCTGACAACACCCCAAGACTACTTGTGGAGGGAAAGGGAGTAAACTGGCTTGAAAATTAGTCAGCATACATCATGGTGGGCAATGAAATAACATGTATTTAGAACCAAGTAATGAGTTGCCTAGGGTTAAATAGTACCCCCACCCCTTACTCCTCCCACCACCACAATTCAAGTCCATTCAGAACCTGTGGGTATGACCTTAATTGTAGACAAGGTCTTTGAAGACATGATTTAGTTAAGGTGAAGTCATAGAGAATCAGAGATACCAAACAAGGCTCAGTGTGATTGGTGTCTTTAGAGGAGTGAAATTTGGATCCAGAGACATAGGGGAGATAAACAGAGATGGAGTGAGGAGTTGAAGTGCTGAGCCTACAGGACACAAAGCATCAAGATCTCTGGCTATCAGAAACTGAAAGAGGCGACGGAAACTCTCCCAAGAGCTTCAGATGGAGAAGGGCTCTACATTATGGTTTAAATGAAATATCCTCTATAGCTTCCTAAGTTTGCACACTTGATCCCCAGCCAGTGGCACTATTTTCAGAGGCTTTGCTACCTTTAGAAGGTGAGCTTCAGCTAGAGGAAGTGAGCCATTGTGTGTGGGGGAGGGTGGGGGTCTTGAGGATAACTTGTTACTTCTGCCTGCTTTAGCATAAGCTCCCTGATCCCTGCAGAGATGTTTTGTCCTTGCACCAACAGCTGTCATGTCTTTCCCACAATGAACTGTTTCCCTTTGAACTGTGAGCTGAAGTAAACCCCTCTTCCTTTATGTTGCCCTTGCTGGGTACCTAGATCCCAGCACAGAGTCTCCTCTGTAACCAGCCACATTGCCAACATGCTGCCTGTGGTTGGACTTATAGCTTCTGGAATTGACCTGTAAGCCTCCTGTTTATGATCATTTATTACCACAGAGCTAGGAGATAGATGTAATTATACAGCATGTTCCGTGTCGCCATCTTTTGTTAGGAATAAAAAGATTCAAATGCTACTGAGGAAGATTAGAGAGAAAAGACAGTTCATTATAAGTTCCTATTTTAATTAGTCTCTAAGGCAGACACAAACAGAAAGGAAAGGACAGGTGTTGTTAAGTTTTTCCTTTAAAGAGACAGAAGTAAATATTTTTGATTTTTCTGGCAATGGATTCTTTGTGGCAGTTGCTTAGTGGGTGCCACTGTGGGGTGAAAGCAGTGGAGGTTCATAGATAAACAAAGAGGTATGGCCGTGTGACAATAAAGATTTATTTATAAGACAAATGGTACTCTGGCAGGATGGATTTGTCCCCTCAGGCTGTGACTTTGTGACCTCTAATGAAAAACAAGGCCTTTGGAGAAGTATGTTGACCCACACATACATGTGTGTTCACTTCTGGCCATGCTGTTTGAGACATGGGTGTGGCACTGAATAATCTTATAAGTAGTATTTGCTCTGGCCCAGTGATAGCCCAGTGTACTTTTTTTTTTTTTTTTTTTTTTTGGTGTTTTGCATTTACCGACACACCGACACTGCCACAGAGGACATGCTCTTCTTACCATCTTCAGAAGCAGAACAATCACGAAAAGTAGACTCAGGCCTCGGGCCTCACCTCATGTGAACCCTGTGGGATGAGCCTCAGCAGAATACTCACCTTGTGAGTGAGTCATGTTTCTGAAACCTTTGGATTTCCTCCACAAGGCAAATCCACTGCTCATAGAGAAAGACTTGCTTTTCTCCAAAATCTTTGATGAAGTCTCTGATAAACAGTTCGGATGAAGAATCCCATCTTCGTCTTCTAGCAGCATCGGCTGCGTAGTGCTCAGCTCTGGGACAAACACTGGAACCCGTCGTGTGCAAATGGAGCTGGGCTTCTTCAAAAGTCGTTCCCATCTTCAAAACTTGCTTTATTTCACTACCCAGCAATGGAGGAATATGCATAATTGAGTGTTTTATTTATGTAGGTGTTCCAGAGATTTGGGGTATCATCTACTAGTATGTCTGCTGGACAGCCAACACCTCTGAGGGCTGCTACCGATGTGGCTGTGTCCTGAGAGCGCCAGCCTGCAGACCTCACCGTGGCATCAGGGGAACAGCTGTGCACATAGCAGCTTATCAGTGTTGCTGAGAGGACTTGGCTTTCCCTGCTTGCTGCTCTAGGCGTGGGTCTCCAAGGAGCCCTTCTGGCTGAGACTGCAGGATATTTTCTTACCCTCTCCCTTTTAGAGTGTCAGCTTCCTACTCACTGTTGTGTTTCGTCTTGTTAGAGGGTTGCTGAGGGTGTGAGAGCAGATTCCACCTGAGACTCACTTAAGGCTGCCAGGCCTCATTTGACCTCATCTTCGGTGGTGCTGGGGGGTGGGGCGGTGCCAGACTTTCTTTGAAAGCAGAGTGTCGGCTGAATGTAGGTAGTGGTTAGTCTTCTGACAAAATGTTCATTATTTCCGCTTTAAATTTGTGACTATAAGAAACATAATATGATTTATATTTTATGTATGTTAATTATACTGCATATAATCACATAACTAATTCTGATGATGATGCTATTTTCAAGACAACCATGGAATATTCTCCTTTATATATGGAGAAGAGAAGTATTCTAGGTTTGACAAATAAAATACTCCTTCGTAGCAATCCAACTACAGTGATATCTCCAAGTGACTTGGTTTTGCCCAGCTCCTGAGATCACCTAATTGACCAACTAACAACTACCTCATTAATGCAATAATTTCTCAATACAGAGTCATATTTATCTGGTGGAAAAATAACAGCATCTGGGCATGCTCTGTGACAACATGTGAATTCACAGAGAGACTGAATGTCTGTGATCTGAACTCTAAACTCTTGGGTTTGTGTGGTTTGGTGGATCTCACGCCTAAAGGGCGAGGATATTTGCTTTTCTTGTTGGAAAAATTAGATTTATAGACAGTCATTGCTAAGTATGATAATTATTCTGCAAGAATAGACTCCCTTAGTCTGGCAGTACTGAAGCAAGGGACCTTGGCACGTTTATGTGTAATTGTTTAACTGGGAGAAAAGCAGAATGAGCAAGGAAAGGCGGGGTGAAGCTGGTTGGGATTGGGATGGCAGAGATAGAAGGCCCACATGTTGAAAGCTTGGTCTCTTGGCCCCTGGATTGGACTGTGAGAAGTGGCAACTAGTGGGAAGTCTCACTGCCTTTGGCACACTTTCGAAGCGAGGGTTGGGCACGGTTCTTCCTCTTCTCTCTTGCCCTTCGCTGCTACATGGTAAGTATCTACTCGGTTGCATTGTCTCACCTTGCATCAAGCTGCTCTGCCTCACCACAGTCCCCAGCACAGAAGGTCTGTGACATGGACTGATGCATTTAAACTGTAAGCCAGAATAATTACTTTCTTTGTATCAGCTGATGGTTTCAGGTGTCTGTTACAGCTATGAAAAGCTGATTTACAAAGTTTGAAGGCTCTAATTATATATGAAAGAGTAACCAATAGCCTATGTGGAGAGGGAGGCATCCCCTCCCTGTAGAGGCTGTCCTTGGGAATGATGGGTAGACTGTCATCCTAATGTAAACAACTAACCAATCACATCACTTTCCATTTTTCTGACTACTCCACAAGGCATTTAAACAGCTGCCTGAATTACAGGCACACCCTCAGGGACAGAAGGCTGTGTACTCAGGAATGTTGACCTCCTACCAGACTGGCAGAGGCAGTAACCAGTGATTACGGGCTTGGTGGTCCTAACTCTTGGCTACAGTTACTCAATGCTGCCATCACAAATCAGTGGTTATAGACGTGTCCCAATCAAATTTAATTACAAAACGAACAATAAGCATGCTTTGTCCTGCAGGCCACAGTCTGATGACATTTGCCCTATAGGGCTGAAAGATTCTAGTTTAGAACTTACAATCATATTTATAGTCAAGCCTGGAGACCAACACCTATATTCTCAGTGTTCAGTAGGCTCAGGTAATAAAATCAAGAGGCCAGCATAAGCTACTCACAGATACACTTTCTCAAAACATACACAAAGCAAGCAAGAAAACAAACCCAAACCAATCAATAAAACAGACCCATAGTTGCATAGCAATAACAAAGAAGATATAACTAATTTTGGGGCGAGAGGGATGAAAGTGATATCGATGCAGTGTTAATGTACAGCATTCTCAAAAATATTATTTTAAAAAGAGACAAAAAGCAATTCTAGTCTTTCCAAATTTCACACAGGACCACACAGAGACCATTACGTTGAGAGAGATATGGTCTCTAACTTTAGTTCTATAGCAGTGTGAGCTGGCTAACCTCATGCCTTCATTTCCTTATTAGTAAGGGATTTAGTATAGACTCTCTCTAAGGATCCTGCAGTTGGGAAATTCTAATTTCTTTCAAGTGCTGGTAGTGCTAAGTGATAATTATATTATTTATAATTATTTTCCAAGAAAAATCTTTCCATCTTCATTTCATGAAGAGCTTTTGATGGCAGAAGTGACATTGGGCAGGGTTGTCCGTGAGAGTGTATTACTTCACTACTGTCTGCTTACTGCTTCAATACGCCCTCTCCTATTGGTGTGGTTGGAGCCTTCATTTACCCTTTGAGCAAATCTTGCTTCCTGTGCCTCCTCTATTGCTGTCAATTTTCCTCACCAATGATACCACAGTTAGGGTCTTCTTTGCACTGTGCATTTGTTCTGTTGCTCCCAAGTAATGAGAGCTTGCTCTGGACTGGGAGGACCCTTTGCATCCTCTGTGTATCTCATAGGACCTCATATGGTGACATCACACAGCAAATACTGTGGTACTGCTGTGTGTGAGTCCAGGGACGAAGCCTGCCTCACCATATGCAATTGAAAGATTACTGAAGGATGATTTTATGAACTTATCTCAAGATGGCAATACAACTGTAGGATCATGTTAGTACTCAGCTCAGATGCTGTGATAGCTTTCTGGGTCACTTGAGTAAAGCACCAGGCCCCTTTATTCCAACAGGTAGAGATTGCCACTGCTCTGGAGAACTATCCCAATCCCGTGGTTGGAGAGTCAGAAAGTTTGTAGAAATTTAAGTTCCTTCAAGGAGGCCTTAGTTGATTACTAATAGACCTAGAAATATGTTTCCTGCTTTCTTGGAACTCTGAACCTAACTTACCCTCGCCTTTTTATCTTGCCTTTCCCATTACTCTGAGAAGACACGGACATGCGCTGATCCTCCAGAAAGCTCCCAGACCCTTGACTAGTACCTGCTGCATTCGGCCCTTTTAATAGCGTTATGTGAAATCTTCGGCTGATCATGAAAGACAGGCATCAGTATTTTGCAGGTCAGCTAATTATGGTTCCAAGGGATGAACAGCTGTTCCAGTTTGACCCAACAGGAAGACAATCTGTGTTTACTGCCACACTTACTTTGATCAATGAGGTCTACTCCCAGTCAAGTCAGTTGTTCTTCCTGGGAAGTCTCTGTCTGTCTATTATCTATCTGTCCAGCCGTCCATCCATCCATTCATCTATCTATCTATCTATCTATCTATCTATCTATCTATCTATCTATCTATCTATCTATCTATCTATCTATCTATCTGTTTGGGTTTTGGAGACAAGGTTTCTCTCTGTAGCCCTGACTGTCCTGGAGCTCACTCTTGTAGGCCAGGCTGGGTTCAAACTCAGAGGTCTGCCTCCTGAATGCTGGGATTGAAGGAATAAACCACCATAACCCTGCAACCTTGGGAATAATTAATTAATTAACATTTGGATGGCAGGTTTCTCTCCCTGTTCTTCCCCCAGTCCTTTCTTCTACCCTCCTTTCATTGTTTGCTGCTTTTCTCCTCAGAGAAGGGGAGCCTCCCATAGATATACACCCTCTGTGGCATGGAAAGTTGCAGTAGGACTAGGCACATAAAGCTCAGCAAGAAGGTCTTTACAGTATTTCCTGGGGTTAGGAAGTGTTCTACAATAGAAAGTGCTTTTCTCTATACGCCAGGATTTAAGGTGGTTTTACCCCCACCTTGGGAGAGAACTGGAAGACTTGGGCAATGGGAAAGGCTTTATACATCTAAAAACAACATCAAAACAACAACAACAACAACAACAACAACAACACCAAAACCAAAATTCCAGACTATTTAAAGTGGTAGGTGCCAGAAATATTACCCTCATCTCTCTCCAAGTTGCAGTAAAAAATTAAGTTATGATTCTGTACTCTGCTGAAATGGGTATTCACAGGATTGGAGCAGCTACGGTCCTAATCTACAAGCCATTCATCACAGTGGCATTGGCAAATGCTTGTGTGCACTAACTTCCCCCTAGTGAATCTCTTATATTTCTACAGCCAATGGTTCAACAGGACTTGGACCCATATTTGCATCCCTCTTCACCTCTGGCAATTTGGTTATTAGTGCAATAAATATACAGCATTTAATAACTCTTCACGTTTCCACTTGGAAACCATTAGTTGTCTCCAGGTTGACTATGAGGAACTTCCAGTTCCATTCATTAACATTTCTTGCCATGGGCCTCTTAGCAGCACAGGTCTTGCATTCCCATTATGGACTGCCCTTAATCATGGTTTTTATTTCTAACCTATTATTAATTAAAAAACAAGAAACAGTCTCCCACTTTCTCCACTACTGAATGAGGTGTATATCCTCGCTGCGTGCACTGCAAAGAGGCCTTTAGAGTGTGGCTTGTAGCGTTTGATAATTGCTGTGGAGGTAAATAATTTAGATGAACAGACAGAGTGCATCTCTCCCTGCCTCGAGTGGAGTGGACTACTCAAGTGGCAGCCAGCTGGGCACTATGTCCCCAAGCAAAGGGAGTCAGAGCCGCATGCCGTCTGGAGCAATCAGGAAAAGATGACCTTCCTTAGGGGCTGGCATGGCGACCTTTGCAGCTTGTGGGGCTATGGCCCTGTTTTGCACATCTGCAGCCAGAGAGGGGCCCCAGATGCAAGGGCCCGCCCCTTTACCCAGACACAGGCTTCTTACCCAAAGGCTTTCAAGATTTTGCCATGAAGGACAAAGGAACAGGCAGATCCTCTGGGTGCTCTAAGCTTTTCTTCCCCTACTTCAAAGCCTCTGCGTAGTTTCACAGCCTGTAATTACCCTGGAGGTATTTTAGACTTGAACCGACACCGGCAAAATTGCACTTCCTGATCTTGGGAGTCCACAGTTGTGTTTAATCAATTATGAAGCCGGTCACGAGATGGAGTTCTCAGCCATAACCATTAAAGGGGAATAGTGATGTAGCCCAACTCCTTGTGCTCAGGGTCCGGGACGCACAATCTGAAATTAAAGAAACACTAGCCACTTGATGTGGTTTCATTTAGTCTCTACCTCCGTAATTAAAAGCATACCATTACCCGCCCACATAACAAACTGACACGTTTATGCCAGACTGTAACCAGAAGGGGACAAAAAAAAAAAAAAAAAGAACTGCAAAAGTTTTAAGATACCGACAGCCTCACAAACACCATGGTAGCATCTGCATTTATCTAAATTGGACGCTTCAAACCGGCTTCCAGGCTATTTAAGTCATCCCTGTGTCTGTCTGTCTCTAGCAGAGCCCCACGAACATGCACAACCCACGACCACACACGTGCCTTTGCTTATTAGCTGGATGACTTTCGCGGGGCTCTACAGAGATTCGTGAGCGCCTGAGTACTGTAGAGTGGAGGTTAGATAGAACGCCAAAGGGGAAAAGGTTTGGACCACCTCTTGAAGTGAGTCCTTGGGGACTTTGGGCCGCACGGTGGATGTCCGGAAAGCGCTGGTTTGGAAATGGCTGGTGGGTGCAGGCCTTGAGCACAGGCTGTGGAGTTGGCTTGAGAATCTTCTCTCTGTAGCTCTGTTCCCAGACATCCATCCACAGCTTTCAGAGATTTAAGCTGTCAGCAAGGGCGCTAATTCCACAGAACAGACAGGCTAGGCTCTGCCCCTCTGCTCAGATCTCTTGCCATCACCCCCCTCTGGTGCGTGAACTTCAGTCAGGAGAGTTAGACCACCCTTCTCATCGGCAGGCTTCAGAGCTGCAGCTCCGCTCAATCTTTCATTCCTCTCAGGCAAAATCTTTTGATGTTGAAGGGTACGATTGTGTGGTTTTTCAGACCATGAACAATTGCACCATTTGGGGTAAGATTCCTACTTTGCACTACTCTGAGGGACTTGAACAACACCTCAGTTTTGCTTATCTAATGAATGGTCATGGTACTCAAAACACACACTTCAAGTTATAGACATTTATAGTATTTGCAACTAACAATGCAAGGTAACTATTTTGAATCTTCAAGACAGGTTGTAGAGGTGCTGAGTGGTTAGTGTCACTGGCTGAGCAATCTTGAGGACTGGAGTTCAGATGCCAACTGTCACATGACATACTGTGCATGTATGAGCAAGACATACGATGCATGTCTCTATAGGACCCAGCTCCTATAGGGCAGAAACTGGAGAATCACTTCATGGTTTCCTCACTGAGCCAAAGCATTTGAACTCCCTCACTCCATTAGATAAACAAAAACATAATTAAAAAAAAACTTTAAGCCCGTAATGACAACAGTCTTTCCCTTGTCTCATTCCTTTCGGAAACCGTCAGCTGTACAGAAAAGGTACACTTCAGCACCCCTATCACAATGTTTAAGAGTTTTCTTCAATGGCTCCTTGTCTAGACTATTACTTTGGGGGAGGGGGAGGGAGTATCTATGTCTCTCATTTTCAACTGTGGGTCTGCCATCTTCGACACTATTGCAAAAGAGGTTTCTTTGCCCTTTGCAGTCGTGGCAGCAAGGATCGTTGCCGTCCACGTGGTTTCTGGCCATGGCACAGGCCGTGGACATTGACGTGGCTGCAGGTGGCTGCGGGGACTAGTGACATCCCCATGGCTTCAGTGGTAATATGGACCACAGACATCAGAATGGCTCCTGGCCACAGCTGGCCATGGACCACAAGATGGCCCCTGGTGGCAGCACAGACCACAGGCCTAACGTGGCCTCAGATGGCAGCCCAGGGGCTGGCCACTGGGGAATTGGCCATGTTCCAGTGAGTACATGGGCAACACAAATTGGACTTGTTTTGTTTCTTTGTTTGTTTGTTTGATTTTTCTTCTTCTTTGGTCACAAGGGTAGGGCATGGGCCTGGGAAGTAAATATGGCTAGGGTGCATTATATGAAATTTCCAAATAATTAATACAAGTATTATGTTTAAGAGAAACCAACATTAAGCCATTTCCATTTCTCATACTTAGCTTTCCTTAATGCTTCAACTGTAGTTGGTCTGATAATAAAATTCCAATTCAGAAGAGTTTTTGTGTGATTCATTATTTTGTATTTTTTCATTTGTTTGGGTTTTTCTATTATTTTACAGTGCTGGAGATCAAATCTGGGGCTCCAACATTCTAGCCAAATACTCATTCACACCGACACCGAGTTAGCAACATATTAGGCAGATTGAGCTATAGAGTGGACTCTGCTTAGCTCAGTGCTGTTCCGAGTACGCTACCAGTGTTTCCTCTTACTCCTGATCGGCTATCTCTAGGACTTGAGATTTCTGAAAAGAACAGCAGCTCTGAGGGAGAGCATCCTAAGAGTAATACTCACTGTGGCTTCAGATTCATCTAGCAGTGGTGGGTGGGATCCTTGGCATTATTTGAGTGGTGTTTAGAGAGCCTCCAAACCTCCCCCCTGCCTCAACTGGACATTGACACATTCTCTACCCATTATTTTAGATAATTATTGTACCATAGAAAAAAATACAAGCCCTTTTTTGAAAAGCTATGTTTACTACTCTGAATATGCAGAAAACATCTACCATTTTAGTGTGAATGAGGTAGTTTCAGTCGGAAGGGGCTGGGGAGCCCAAGGCCCCAGGGAGAAAATTAGTTTTGAAAAGGGAGAGAGTATTCTGCAAGAGCAGAGGTCACGGAAAACAAGCCATTTGGACTCTCCAGTTTTGCCTAGGGCTAGTTTGTTCTGGTGGTTCCAGCCAGCCCCCTCTGGCCCTCTGCTGATTCTGCTGGATGAATAATGGATTGGGAAGAGTGTCGAGGAAGAATTCTGAGAGTTACTGGGTGACCTGTGGTTGGTAGCAAGTTACTCAGATGACTGCAGATGTCCATCCCTGCCCAGGATCATCCTGCAGACCCTTCAACTTTCTGGATTTGAATTGAAAAAAGACAGGAGCAAGATGGTCCTTTGCTGCCATGTCATCTCAGTCAATGACACAGAATGCAAGGCCTGGCTGCAGCTCTAAGACAAGAATGACTGCTCTGTGCATGTCGCCACCTACCAGCCTGCAAAGCATCTGTGCTGGGCAGACCCTCCAAGAGGCAGGGAAGGACTGAGAATTCAGCTCCCTAGCTCCTTGGCTCCCAAGTAAGGGCTCAGATCCAGAATACTTTTATTTCCTAGTGGTGAGCTGGAAGCCTGGCATGACACAAGATTCTGGCTTCTGGGGTTCTGCCTCACCGCGTCCTAATGCGCGCATAGCTTGGGTCTGAAAGTGTTGGAAGGAGGATGGAAAGGCAGCAAAGACTCCACTGCTAAGCAGGGAGAGATTTCTGCCTCAGTGGTATACTCCAGATCTGGCCACAAGAAACAGCAGTGAGAGAAAAATCGAGGGACTGTCTTCAAATAATTGACCCACATTCTTCAAAACTGTCATCTCAGTTGAACGCCCCAGCAGGCAGATCGGGCCAGGTCTCTGTGGAGACCTTGGATGCTTGCTTCCTTGAGGGAAGATCGCAAGGCTTCGTGTGTGAACTGAAGTCTTAGATGGTGATGGAGAACAGGAGCAGATGCCCTAGATAGAGTTCTGTACCAGATAGGAAGACTCTCTGCTCTCTGTTTTCAGGGTCTTGGGAGATGATTATATGGGCAGATCACCTACACCTTCCTCATGAAATCAGTTTTCAGAGAGAAAGCATTTGAATCCAGGACACATGCTTACACACTGACTTGTCATGCTCCGCACAGCCTGTCTGGGGAAAGCACCCTCTGGACATGGCAGGAAGGGCACGAAGCTGTGCCACCTGGAACAAATGCCAGGCTCTCCCTTGGGCTCACTAGCTTCAAAGCCTTGACTATGCTTCTCGGAGCCCCAGGCTCCCATGTTCTCTTAGGGCAAGATGTGCTCTGCAGCCCTGGCTTTTATTTTCCTCCTCAGTTCCATGAGAGGAAGGATTCTGTGGTCTCCTCTAGGTTTGTATGACTATATTAATAACATATAATACACTACAAAGATGTATATGCATTGAATGATAGTTGTTGGTTTGTGATGTCTCCTGTAAGGCCTGTAATTTAAGATTGTTTGTAAAGTAATGAGGATGACTTCTGGGTGAGTCTGGGCATTTCATTCATTAATCACACTTAGAAATAAGACCACAATAAAGAGCGTTTATTTCCAGCACAGTTCTGATCGAGTTATATGCCCTCAGAGAAGAATGTATATCACATCTCTTCTACTCTGAAAAGGAGCAGCTATAAAGTGGGTGTCTCTATATCCCAATACCAGATTCTAATGGTGTTCCCACCAAGAACTTCACACATCTGGAAAGCATAATGTCCTATTCTAAGACTATCATTTTTTGGTTATATGAGGCAGATTGGTGGCATTAAACTAATTTTTGGTAACAGATCTGTTTGAAAATTAAGTAAAATCAATGGCTCCTTTTTCCAAAAGTTCCCATACCACACATGTGAGAAACTGTATACAGTGTAAGAGGATCCTTGAATTTCCAGAAATTCCTAAATTCCATGTTGAGGACCCCGCTATGTAGTTAAAGATACACTAATGAAGACAGAAGACATCAGCTCTTTGCTCCAAGGTAGTTTGAGATGAAAAGGCAAGATGTAACACAAACTCAACACATAGCCACTCTAGATAAAGCCCAAGGCGATGTGAAGCTCGTGCTCCTGCATCTTCCAAACAGAACTTTTTACTGTTGGCATCAGGATACAGAATTCTCCTACTCAGCCTCACTTGGCTATTCTGGGGTACCCTGCCGTCATTGTGTTCTACATGATTTTGGCGGACTGGTCCCATTTCTCAAGGATATGGAAAGGATGAATGTAGACATCTCACTGAGTCTCTGTGTGCTAAGGGTAGCTACCTGTCATGTTTCCTGCTGAGCACATGTGCATGGGTGATGGCCGGAGGTTTGCTTCTTGACCCATTGTTCTGTTTCCAATCCTCCATGACTTTAGAATTTGCAAAGAGCCGTCAGAATTTGCAGGGTGGGGGAGGCTCACTGCATGTTTTTCGTTTTCTCTGTCCTCTGAGTGGAAATTTTTTTTGGCCATTGGCTAGCACCGTATGGCTCTCTGTTGTTTTGATTCATACCTCCTCTCAGCTCCCCACACAATGTAGGGACTGTTCGCAAGGCTCCCTTCCATCAGCTCGCCCAGCAGCATATGACATCTTGGGGATTTGCATTTTTTAATTTAATCATTAGCTTAGAGTTTGAGGGACATTAGTCATAGGAAGTTAGTCTCATTCAAGCAGATGCAGTTTAGAAAGTTACAGCTCTCTCTCTGCCATAATGCCCCCCTTGAGCATGCCTTCTTCCATTTCCTAAAAAAACCCCACCTCTGTTCTGAAATTCACAAATGAAGGCATCAAAGCTATGAGGAATGATTAATTTAGAAACTGCAGTTGAGACTTCCAGAGGATTTGAACCTGGAGATCTGGTCAGGAAATGGTTTAAACTTGATCTTCAAGAGCCTTTAAAAATGGAAAGCCCTTCTCTTGCCTCCAAGTCTCTGGGGGACCCAAAGCCAGTGCTTGATTTGCTTTCAACACAAATGAGGGAGTAGAGTGTGCGGCTCTGGCTTCTGGCACCCCTTTTGGCAGCTCGGCCAGTTTTTTCATTCTTGGACTTCGTGTCTGGACAGCAGGTGCTGCAGAGCGAGGATGGACTTAAACTCGAGGTACAAGAGAGCATGAGTATTTTAAATAAGCAAGCGCCATTTGTAAACTATCATGAGACAGTGCTAGCGCTCATGGCCACCAGTCCTAGGTAGGACAATTCAATTTGCGCTCTCTCTCTCTCTCTCTCTCTCTCTCTCTCTCTCTCTCTCTCTCTCTCCCCTCCCCCTCTCCCTCTCCCTCTCCCTCTTTCTCTTTCTTTCTCTCTCCCTCTCTCTCTTCCCTCTTCCATCCCCCCTCTTTTCACACATAAGAGTGAATGAAAAGAATGATTTATTGAACATGGCCACATTGAAATAAAGAGGTGTATTGAGGTCCAAGTTCATCTTTATTTTTGTTGTTGTTTTTTGTTTTTTGTTTTTGTTTTTTTGAGATAAGGTTTCTCTGTGTAGCCCTGGCTGTCCTGTAACTCACTCTGTAGGCCAGGCTGCCCTCAAACTCAGAAATCTGCCTGCCTTTGCCTCCCAAGTGCTAGGATTACAGGCGTGCACCACCATCTTTGTTGACAATGTTGTTTTAATGTGAAGTTTACATTTACACAGAGGGCAAGAGGTGTGCATACCAAAGCAGTCCTGGTTGAGGTCATTGTGTCCATAGTTGACCTGTCATTCTCTGCCTTTTATGCAAGATGGTCAGACAAGTTGTTAGAATTGTATGAAATCATATCCTATGTCTGGCATCATGGCCCCAGCCTTTTCCTTACTTAGGATTATGCTCCTGGGGAATTCTCAATTCCCTGGGGTCCATACTAATACTCTTATAGCCAAAGGGAGGGGCACAAGTGTTTTAGAGTATCTTTTTTCCTGCCAGGATGATTATAGAAACAGGCATACGATGAATACTCTAGCCATAAAAATTCATCTACCTTAGAGTAAGCAGATATTCAGATTTGTTGAGCCTGGATGGGGAAGAGTTGATATAGGAAGAAGGACTTCTTGTCTTAATAGACTGTATTCAATGGGTTATCTAGAAGCATTGAAAGCCTGTGCATTTGGGGGTTTAGGATTATCATAGCCTTCGAACTGTGAATTGGGTAGTGGTTGTCAGGACAATATGCTCAGAAGAATTTTTCCGTGTTTCCTCATGAACAAAAGCCAATGTTTTTATTCATAATAAAGAATTTATCAGGGTTAAAGGTTAAGGACACTTGCTAGTCTTGCAGTGGACTAGAGTACAGTTCCAATTTTTTTTTTTTTTTTTAAGAAAATGCTATGGCCAGAGCATTGCCAAAGATCACTTTCCCATATTCCACTTGAGCTGCTGGGCTATACTCATTCTAAGCACAAAGCCTCACCAGCCTTGTCTTACAGAGTCTGTGCTCTGGTGTCTGAAGACAGGATACCTGTCTATCATATTAATTCACTAAAGTGCCTCAACTTTCTCAGGAGAACCTTGTAGGGCTGAAGAGATGTCTCAGTTGTTAAAACCAGGCACTACTCTTCTAGAGGGCCTGAATTAGATTCCCAACACCCACAATGGACAGCTCACAACTGACTGTAACTCTCGCTCCACAGAACCCAATACCCTCTTTTGGACTCTTCAGGCACTGCCACTCATATATGCATATACATACCATTAAAAAAGAAATAAACAAAATTGATTCCTCTCATCTTGCATCTCTTCTTTGACCACGCCCTTACAACTCACTTGAGTCTCCTCCCTCTATTTGATATTATTTTTAAAATATTATTATTTTGTGGGGGGTAGGGACTTGTGTGCCACTGTGTTCATGTGAAGATCAGAGGGCAACTTTGTTTAATCAGTTCTTTCTTTTTACTTTACAAGGGTCTGGGGATCAAACTTAAGCTTATAGAACAAATGCCTTTCCCTACCGAACCATATCATAAGTCCTTTACTTGTGTTATTTTTAATGTAACTATTTCTTATTAATTACCTCCTCCAGCAGAAAAAAATGTTCTTGACTAATTCAGGGATCAGAAAGTGTAACTTCTGCTTACAGCACTAAACTCAGAACCTCGGAATGACTTGTATCCATGACTCTTTCTCCATCTTTGTCTCTCATCTCACACATCACATACTTATCTTAATATGTTCACAATTCATAAAACATCCATAACTTGCCAGGAAGTTATGTTAGAGGAGTATAGAAATACACTGTCTTCATACCTGCAGTTACAAAGGCAGAGAGAGAGAGAGAGAGAGAGAGAGAGAGAGAATATAATATGGTTATAATGTCTTGTTTCTACCTCAAAGAATTACCAAAACTTATACTATACACTGTAGGGTTTGCTCCATCTAACTTTAATATAATACTATTGATTTTAAGCCAAGCTTGATGATGAAATCAATCAAAATTCAAAGAATCTGAGACTCAATATTATATTCTCCTTCTACAAACTCCTAGCTCTCTTTCCAACCAGTTGCTAAGGTTCTTAGTGTACATCTCCATAGATAAGATAAATATGAAAACAAAGGTGTGTATTTTCCTATTCTCTTTACTGTCACATACATGGTACCATTTTGATTTTAGTTTTTTCTAATATTTGTACAATGAATGAACCCATTTCAGTACACCTAACAGTATCATTCCTTTAAATATGATTCTATTCCACTAAAAGGTGTATGTAATTTATTCAAGCAGCCTACTAATGATGGTTATTTTCAATGTTATATTATTATTATGAATTGTGCAATAATGATTATGTTAATAGCTATGCCATTGTACATATGTGTTAGCATACTTGCAAGATAAATTCCTAAAACGATTGTAGATGGGTCAAATTGTGCATTATTTGCTGTTTAATAGATGTTGTTGGATCCCTCTCCACAGAGTTCACACCAATTTACACTCCCTCCAGCAGTGTGCAAGAATGCCTCCATCTTTAGGTTTGCTGTCCCAGCATGCGTTTCACCTCTTTCCTCTCTGCTCATGGGATAGATGGGGTAAGCTCATTTCTCATTGTTGTGAAAATTTGCATTCCCCCAGAGAGAACTGAAGCCACTGAAGAAGACTTCACACATTTATCTCTTTGATATCTTTCTTATCTTCCTACCTGTGCCATTGAAAATATCCCTTTCAGTGGAAATGGGTTCCCTCATCTGTGTTCTGTGTCTCATTTTTCTGTCTCCTTCACGCTTTAAGTTCAGCCCTTCCCTCTCACTGGATTCTATAATTTCTACCATTTGTATATGATATTTTCTCCTAAAGAGAATTTATTTTAATCCTAGTGATTTAAACATCAGCTATAGGCAATGGCTCCCAAATATTTATCTCTAGTTACCACTTCTTTTGTGAGTTCTAGGCCTGCATGTCCAACTGTCGACTGTCTATATCTTCTGTTGGATTTCTCACTTGCATTTTAAATTTAAGATGTCTAGAACTAAAATCTCCCTTTCCTCCACACCCACGTCTTCCACGCCTCTAGTGTTTCCCCTCTGTAACTGGCACCTTCTGCCGTAAGCCTGTAGGTGCTGCTGACTGGGGTGTTATCCTGGAGAGCCCCACAGTTACAGGCTCCTGTCAAATACATAACCATTCCCACTCTTCCTCTCTCCACACATATCTCAATTTCCACCATGTTTTCTTATTTTGAAAGACCTACTTTCATTAAAGCCATACCATTTCCACCCTTCCCTGGATGACCACAGTGGCCTATAGCTTATGTTGTCATAACTCATGTCCTGTGCTGACTCTCACTTGATCTTTGGTCTATTTATATGCAGAGGTGGCCAGAGATCCTAAGATGTTCACTTGGTGATGTTACTTTTTGGAAAAAAATACTTTCCTGGGCTATAATCCTTCCAATTGAATCCAAACTAGCATTGTTACGTGGCATCTCCTGTAGCCCTTCTAAATGCTCCTTCTCTCTTCCCCAAGCAGCAAACTCTGCCTTGTGCTGGATTCTACTTTCCCATTTCCTTGTAAACAGGGATGGCTGTTTCACACATATGACCAAAGATCTATATGTGGGAAAGTTTTTGGAGAGGTCTGGAAGGAGATTCAAGGCATTGATTTGGGAATGATTTTGGCCTGTCCTTCCTTCTCCTTTCTTAAATATCTAGAATGCCACACTGAGGGCTGGCTCTCCATTGTTCCTCTGTGATTCATGTGGGACCTGTCACAGGCTATATGACAACTGTAGAAAGATGAAAGAAAACCCAGTCCTGCAGGCCTTAAAGCAATACTTATGATGCTGGGATGCCCCTCTCTGGATTTCTATTACAGGAGAGAGAAGTACCCTTCTGTTTTCTCCAAGTTGCTCTTGCCAAACACTTTGGTTATCAGGTGCTGAACATAATGTTTGCTAATGCATATGCCTCCCACAGTCCTTTCCCCCGACCACTGACCTCAGCTCCTGTGGACCTCCCCTAGGATCACCTCCACTCAAAGGTCTTCTGTCAGTTTCTTGATGTTGTTGTTGCCTTGAGTCTACCTTTTGTCCTTGTCTGACTGAACGCTGTGCTATACCTTCCTCTTGGCTCACCCCTGTTATCTTTCAGGTCTGAGTTGGGGGGTCTTGGCTGGGAGTGAGGGGGGAATGCTCAGTTTCTGGCCTCTGCACCATTTCCTGTTTCTCTCTCAAAACTCTGATCTTTTCCCTTCCACAGTCACAGTCACAGTTTGGAATGGCGTATTGAACCGGGAGATTTTGTTTCCACCACTGAAAACTTATGTCTATTTGCTCAGTACTTATCCACAGTATTGAGTTCTAGCTAGACTAAGGACGTTATAAAGAGTACTGTGAAAGATGGTTCAAACAGTAGGATCAAGAATCTCAGAGTCCAAGTTTTAGTGCTGTATCTCAGCAGCCCAGTGGCTTTGGCCAGTTCAGCTATCTCTTTGGTCCTTATTTTACAGAGATTCAAATGTGGCTGACAATGGAACATTCCTGAGGGCATTGTGGTGAAGATTAAATAACCAAATAAAACTAAAGAATTTGACAGAGCGACCTTCACAAATGAAACACTCAGTACACATCAGTCATTATTAATGAGTGATTTAAAGAATCAATGGAAACCCAAGGTCATTTCTCGCATTAAGTTATCTAACCCAGGACAGAGACCAAAGCTGGGGCTTTCACTGGCAGAGGTCACGACTCTTCAGCCAAAAGAGAATATGAGAGCAGTGTTGTTCAGAGGTCCTTGGAATACCCACCTTGGTTGCTTTGTTGGGGCAGTTTTGAAGGCATTGCCCCAGCAAGGCCCTACCCGGCCTTTCTTAGCTTGTCTTGTTCTTCCTGCCTCAGCTCCCAGGAATCCCATGCAGAGTCAGCCCTGCCATCTTGGGGGCACGTGTCTTACTGTCTGGAAAAATGCCAGTCTCTCCTAGGCTGAGAGGTGTTCTCTGTCAACTAGCCCTTTGTCACTAATGATAAAGTTCTTTTTGAGGTGAGTTTTCATCTTTCCTATCAAAGGTGAAGAGAGGTGGAGGATATGGAGAGCGGTTGGCTACCTTTCAGTTTCTAGCCTTGTCCTTACCCAGTTACATCAAACTCTTGCAAGTGCAGAAAAGCCATCTCTGAGACTGTTTTGTTTCTGCTAGGGAAACTCCCCCCACCCCCCCCAAAAAAAGTCCTGGAAAGGCTTCAGTCATTCCCCAGAGAGGCTGTCTTTCCAATTTATAAGACATTCTTAAGTCCCTTAAGTCCTTCATTTAGTAAGAATTGAGCTGGACACACACACACACACACACACACCAGCAATAACAACCCACTCTGAATTTGCTGTAATCCTGGCTTGAACATTCAAGAGAATACTTGAATAATACTTACCTGCCTCACTGGGGTGTTGTTAACAATTAATTAGTTAATGTTTGTAAAGTAGTTTGAAGATGTAGAGTGCTTGTTTAAGTGCTAAGTATCATTATTATTATCAAGAAGAAGTTCTGTGCTTTGGCTGAGAATATTTATTTTTTGCAATCATACATTTAATTATAAATAAAACAAGATTCTTTCCAAGAGTATTTTGCTTTTAGGGTCACCTCCTGCTCATTATCATTAGCCTAATCTCTTTTATTCTCCTTTGGGTTACAAAACCTATCTCTTCTTGAGAACTTTCACCTTTGAGGTGACTTTGGAACTATTCTGGTGTATATGAGGGACAGTTCTTCCAGGGACTGCTTGTTTCTTCAGGAAAGGGACCACACATGCCCACATGTTTAGCAAGATCCCATTCCTTATTTATTGGCTAAAACTGCCTCTGAAGAGTACCTCAGCACTATAGATCTAAACTGATTTTAAAAATAATCAAAGACCCAAATTTAGAGCAGGGGCCTGTGAAACAGGTCAACAGTGGGACTGAAGTCAGAGTGATGGGTGGGTGTGGCTTCACCACCTTGCTTGGTCTTTAATCTGCCTCTGTTCTGCAGGATGGTGGGATGAGATGGGGGTATGTGGCTGAGGAAAGAGGTGGTCACTTCAAAACGTGCTACTGTCCAGTGGAAGAGCAGCTCTAATGGAGCACTAAGCTGTCTTGAGTTCAGCAGCCTGCCAAGTGGAAGTCTTTCTCCTGGTGCCTTAGGCAATTCCACGGGAATCACACTGGATCTTATGAACTTAGTAGACTATAAAGACTATAAATCAACATGGGACATGGCACTAGGAAAGAGAGGAGCTGCCTCTGCAGAGTGACTGAGGATGAGGGCTGTAGTCGCGCCTCACTGACGGCGCACTGGGTCTGAGATATTCGGAATATAGTCTCAGGCATGCTCTTATGCTCCTTCCTACATGTGCTTAGACAGGAGATCTGTGCAACAGGAACTTAAACTGCCCAGATACTGAGTCAGTATTGGACCTGGATTATGTGTCCAGTGTGTAATTTCAGGATCACTGAAAATGACCATGCTGAAGTACTGTCATTATAAGGAAATGAAAAGTCAAAATGCCGACTGTGCATTTTTACATTATTTAATTAGTAGATAATGTTATGCGAATGAGCAACATATCAGATAAAAATGTCAGCATTTTCTTATTTTAACACATATTTGGGTTGTGGTTGTGTGTCAAATCACCAGAACATTTTTCTATGTGGTCTTCAAATAGAAAATCAGGAGTATAACTAAAAAGATACTTCAGGGAAGAAGCAATATTAACTTCAACAGTGACGAGAACTAATCACAGACATAGTTCCCCATATCATCATGCCTACTTAATGAGGATCTCCTTTTTCTTTCTTTATTTTAAAATGAAAGAAAGAAAATTATCAGAATTTTCCTAGCTCAATATGTATAATTTAAGTGCACAATGTGTTTTTTATTGAAATAAAAAGGGAGGTGTGGTTTACACATTTTAGGAATCAAGAGCCCATACTTATTCATTTGTTTGTTTTAATGGAGTCTCATAAAGGATAGTCAGTAATTGCCTGGGCCAGCTTTAGAGGACAGAGAAAAACTAAAAACATGCAGTGAGCTTCCCCCACCCTGCAAATTCTGACGGCTCTTTGCAAATTCTAAAGTCATGGAGGATTGGAAACAGAGCAATGGGTCAAGAAGCAAACCTCCGGCCATCGCCCATGCACATGTGCTCAGCAGGAAGCATGACAGGTAACTACCCTTAGCACACAGAGACTCAGTGAGATGTCTACATTCATCCTTTCCATATCCTTGAGAAATAGGACCAGTCCGCCAAAATCATGAATGATTTAGAACACAATGATGGCAGGGTACCCCAGAATAGCCAAGTGAGGCTGAGTAGGAGAATTCTGTATCCTGATGCCAACAGTAAAAAGTTCTGTTTGGAAGATGCAGGAGCACGAGCTTCACATCGCCTTGAGCTTTATCTAGAGTGGCTATGTGTTGAGTTTGTGTTACATCTTGCCTTTTCATCTCAAACTACCTTGGAGCAAAGAGCTGATGTGTTCTGTCTTCATTAGTGATCTTTAACTACATAGCGGGGAACTCAACATGGAATTTAGGAATTTCTGGAAATTCAAGGATCCTCTTACACTGTATACAGTTTCATTGAGCAGTTGTGGGAATAGCCATCTGAGCCTCTTTAGTGATACATAAGTTATTATTTATTCTATTCCTAAGTAGGGTGGAGAATGTTATTATTCAATTCAAACAATTTTGCAGCCAGCCAAACATGTCTACAGAGTCTGAACTGGACAGCCTCTGGCTCTGGAAAGAAACAAGTATGTAGACAAAGATCTCACCTTTGAGATTTGGCAGGCTTGACTTGAACCTGAGACCCCAACAAGGGAGATTTTCATGCATTCTGCTGTTTAGTTATCAATTACATTATGATCTTGTCAGCTTGTCTATATTTGTAGAACATTCCCAACGATTCCTTCATTCTTCTAAGAGAATTCCAGTCTTCTAAGAATTTCCCCATTCTTCTAAGAGAGAACTTGAATTCTAAGTACTTGAGTACCTTCAGTGATGGGTTATTGAGGACTGTTTGATATTTCTGTCACTCTGGGGGTAAGACATGAGGTCTTCCTGCAACAGAACCTGTGGATAGCCACCATCCCTCTATCATTCAGTCCTAGTCAGAATAAATTGGAGGCTCTTTAAATAAAAACCTTGTGTTTCTCACCCTTTGCTGTTCCAGTTTTACCTCAGACCTTTTCTTGGATTGAGGACAAAGAATGTGTTATTTCAGCAACAAAGAAGAGTTTCAGTTTGTAGCACACATAGAAATATATAGGCTGTTAACTCCAAGAAAACAAGCATCTACCTCCTATTGTGCCTGAATAAGCCTGGTGGGGAAAGTAGCCAAAGGAGGAGCTGGCAGGGAAGTTACTTGCCCTGACTGCTCATCTGAGTTGGCATCCTAGCGCTGCGTGCATGGGTTTGAGAACATTCCAGTGAAATGGTCAAGTTTGAAATTTAGCATGAAGGTGGCAACAGAAAGCAAGATGAGGAGCGTAGATCAGACAGAGTGAGGTGGAGCTATTGTTTAAGAGAGGACATTGTCACAAAGGGAATTTAGTGACTGCAGAAATAGTGTCTCATCCCTCTGAAAATTTTGTCCACTTCTCACTGCAAGAATAATGATGGAGGACCCTCCATGTGTGGCACGAAGTGGGAAGATGAAACTCAGTCAACTGGGGACCATTGTTTTAAATCATGTGTTTCCTGACAGGTCACATCCCTAGCATTGGTCAATACAATTGCTGTCATCTTGGCTCTATTAACATGGATTCACACCTAAAGCATAAAGGCACAGGGGTATCTGTGATGGATCCTTGGAGATAGGATGTGGTAGAGTTGTGCTTACCATGTGACCAAGTCAGGGTGTGGTGGACAGGAACTTTGCCCATCACCATGGTGTCTCTGAATGCCTCACTCAGAAGCCCAGATCTCAACTCTTTTTTTTTTTTTCTTGGACAGTGCTACGCATTTTCTCCTTTCTATTTTAACTACATTATATACAGTTTAGATAGAAATAGGCATGGCGAGAGGTTGGAATAAGCAAAAGCCCCTTGAAGAGAACTTTGCAGCTCACCTAATAGACACTCATTTACTTCCTACTGCATCAGCAATCTTGTTCTCATGCAAGCATTTTGACTTTTCTGATAGCACTTTATTGGCAAAACCTGGGTTACAGCTCCCATTCACACTTAGGCTATGAGCATAATGATCCTAAAGAAAGTGCTCACAAAAGTTCTCTTTAGGCATAGGCTGGTTTCTAGTGCACAGCTGACGCAAAAGGAACATATAGAATGAAGTGAGGACCTGACCTTGGGAAAGGCTGGACTCTTCCTGCAGAGTTATGGCTCCCCAGAGAGAAGTATGAATGTGCCACCTAGCTCATGTATTTTAGGATAGTTTTGATGGGTTGATCTAATTTTCTATACTTATTTTTAATGGAATTAAAACATTTTCAGAATTATGTGACTCTTGGTTTTTAAGACAGCAACTCCTAAAATATAGCTTGAGTCTTTTCAGAAACCTAAATTAACCTCCCTCTCTCTCCGTCTGAGGTTATGCTTGCTGATCCAGCTTCAAATCAACTGGCAGCTATTATTTACCCTAAAATTAAAAAGCAGGAAAACAACCTCTCATCTTGCAAAAAGACATTCATGAAAAGTGTTGGTCTTGTTATGCTGGCTTTCGTCTGGGTGACTCATATTTATAATGGTCATAAAATATCTCTTACTTGCTTTAAGCATATTTATCATTAATATTGTACCAGTAGCTATAATTACTAAGGTTACTGCTTCAATAACTTTAAATGAGCTTGAAATACTATCAGAAGAAATAACCTACCTCCTGATATACATAACTGTCAAAATATCCCATGTATCGCCTGAAAGTGTAGATCATACCAGGAGAGATGCACCATGGACATGAGCCAGGAAAGTACCTTTTATCTTAACCTATTCTAAGTCATGAATAAGCATCATTGTTGGGATGAAATTAAGCTCTTTGATTTTAATGTATCTAGATCCATTTCCATCATGTCCTTATTTAAAGCTAGAAGCAAAACAATAACGTACGCTGATACTGAGTGTGTGTGGTGTGTGTGTGCATGTGTGTGTGTGTGTGTGTGTGTGTGTGTGTGATACAAAACCACTTAGGAATAGCTCCTGTTAAATTTGAAAGCATTTGGAAAGGCAAGAATATATAAGGAGAATAACCTTAAATTGATCCTTTTAGAGATACCTTGATGCTGCCAGAGATCCCTGTTGTGATACCCAGAATGACCTGAACAAGTTACCCCTATCTTCAGTTAGATGACTCCGCTAAAGTTTGCTAAGAAGGACCTGTATGCCACCCCTTCATTTGGAAGCCCTTCTCCCTTCTTATGTTAACTGGGTATATTTGTTTAAGCCTTAATGAGCATAGAACTCAATGACACCAAGGGTCCACTGAGCATCTGGGTTATGGCAGGTGCTAGGTTAGAGCTGGTGGGTTTTTAAGAGGAGGCCAGGCCTTTCTTATAAATGGCCAGACATGCCTCTGGCTTCTTAGCAACTGTGCAGCAGCATGTAAATGACCAAGGGCATCTGTCTCCCAGGTGGGAAGAGTCATCATACATCTGGAGTAATTTTTACTTCAGACAATTGGAAAGTGATGTAAGGACCCAAATGCTCCAGTGATTGACAAACATTTTGTTTTTGATGGCAGATGTTTGATCTTGAATAGACATGACCATCAGGTTTGGGTTATTCATTGAATGCTTTTTGATTTGTTTAAATGTACAATCCTAATGTGCCATTGTCTCTATTCGATATATAAGGAACCTGAGGTTCTGAGGGGGTCAGATAGATACCCATGGAAACCACACTAAATTAGCACAAACTGGGTGTCTTAAAACAACTGAAATTGATTTTCTTTCACAGTTGTAGAGACAAATAGTCTAGACTCAAGCTGTTGGCAAGGTTGTGCTCTCAGTGGAGACAGAGGCTCCCTACCTCTTCTTGTTTCGGGCGGCCTCAGGCAGGCCCACATCACTGTGGCTGCACTACTCCAGTCTCTGTGGCTATCTTACAACCACCCCCATCTCTCTCAGTTCTCTTTGGTGTGACTATTTTTTAAGTCAACAGGGGACTGTGTTTATGGAGCCTCTAGGATAACCCAGGATTTTCTTCTTATTGTAAGATGGTTAACTTTGTCACATGTGTGAAGACTTTCTTTTAAATAAATCAAAGTTCATGGATTCTAAGGACTTGACAAGAATATTTTTGTGGAGGTGCCATGTTTTAGTTCTTCACAGAGATTACATAAGCCTTTGTCCAAGTTTTACAATTGGTAGACAGAGTATGAACATTTCCAAGTGTGGTTTGAGCTTCTGTTCTTTTATATCTCCATCTCAACTCTTGAAATACACACACAAGCAAATGCTGAAAAACTTTTAATGTGGTTATAGAGGTAGCTTCAACCTTGAACTCTAGCTTTAAGAAACAGGTTAGAAATGTGCTCAAGTTTGAATACAGGCTGCCTGCCATGATTGAAAACTCGATTTCCAGGAGGGGGTGGCATGGTGAGGGGCACTGGGAACCTGGGGAGATGAGGCCTCACCAAAAGTCATTGTGGGCATGTCCTTGGAGGCAATGCCTTGTCCCTAGCTTAAATCTGTTGTTTCCTGTCCATTGTAATCAGAAGAGGTTGTAGCACATACTCCCATCTCTGTGGTATTTCACTTTAGCATGGAGCCAAGATGAACAAAGCCAAGAAATATAAATTGAAGCCATGCACTCAAATTAATCTCTCCTCTTAAGGTTTTTATGACAGCTTGCATGGGTGGGAATAGTCTAGAATATATTGAATATTCTTGATTCAACAAGGATTAAGTACCATTTCCTGAGTGTTCACCGTGTTCTAGGCTCTGGTAGAGAGAGAGAGAAATCAAGACTACCCCATCTTTTCAAGCTCAGTATCTAGAAAAACACAAAGATAAACATTAAATGAATAATATTATTACCTCACTTGAGGGAATGAAGAGTCCCCAACAGAAAAGAAATGTGCTGATAGAGAACATGGAATGACACCATGGGCTGGTACTGAGACAGTTATCTAAGAAGATACACCAGCCACGATTTGAAAGCTGCTAAAATCAAGCAGGGGAGGAGGACCACAGCAGGGGAAGGAGGACAGCAGTAGGAGGAAGAGGATGGCAGCAGGGGAAGGAGGGAAGAAAGATCATAGCACAGAAAGAAGGAGTGTATCAGGGAAAGGAGGACCACAGCAGGAGAAGGAGGACAGCAGTAAGGGAAGGAGGATCACAGCAGCAGGAGGAGGAACGCAGCAGCAGGAGGACCACAGCAGGAGAAGGAGGACCACAGCAGGGGAAGAAGGACAGCAGGAGAGGAAGACAATACAGAGAGAGGGAATAGCATATACAAAAGTCAGAGGTGACCATCAGTTTTTGAGAAACCGGAGGGAGACCCAGAATGAGGCACTATGGATTTTTTTCCTAGACATAACTCATGGGCCCAGGGTAAGACACAGGAATTTTGTGATGCAGAAAACTCTTGAGAGTATAGAATGTGTTTTCTGCATTTCTATGGCCTCAGGCTGAGCATGGTGTGTGTGACACCAGAGACAGGATGGATGCTAGCTTTTCCATTGGTATGACTGAATAGAGTGATTGATTTAGCCTTGACCTCGCCTGCACAGGGCTGTGACAAAGCAGGTAAACTATTCTTTGTCTTGTTTGCTAGAGACTCCCTCTTTACTCAAGTGACCATGGTGTTATTAAATTTATTGGGGTTACTTGAGCTAGCCTAAAGATGATTGCATATGAGCAAAATTTGGGTGGGGAAGCCAGGAATTAAATCCCTTTTACATTTAGTGTGGGAAGGCCATTGCAGTGTGAAGTAAGTTTAGAGCAGGAAGCTCTGTACACCAGCCATATCTGCTAAGCTTTCTCCCAGGTCCTCACATCTCTCTGGCATCTTCTAACAAATGCAGTGGGTCCACAGCCTCTCAGTTCCTCTAATGAGTATGAGTTTGCTACTCTCTACCTAATGGATCTCACTTGGCAAGCTTACCTCATGAGACCAGGCTTTAGCCTGATACAGCAGAGGCTTATGAGGTACTTTTAAAAAATAACTAATTTTGTTTCTTTATCTGAGGAACTAGCAGGGACAGATATTTATTTCTGTACAAAGCCCACTTCAAAGGCTGAAGTCTTGAGATTGACTAGTGAGTGGTCTCCTCTGGGTGAAGCCTGGCAGGCTGTTCGAGCCACAAACACTGCAGACAAAAAAGTCCAGTCAGGGGAGGAGGTTGAGGATGGGGGCCATCAGAGGCCTGCAGCTATAGCTGCCAGCATTTCAGACAGACAGAAATTCACCAGGAATCAGGGGAAAACTGTGTCGTGGGTTCTCAAACCATGGGTGTTCGTGTCAATCCAGACCTTGATGTGGCCCCTCTCTTTCCTGTGACAGCTGTCCTAGGCGGCTGACTGCCCGAGCACTTCTGAGACACCTCTCCTCCAATAGCTTTTCTCTGTTTACTTTCTTTTCTTATTATTTCTTTGCCTTTGAAGAAGTGCTTTGTGTGAAGTGCTTAAAATGGACAGTGATCCAGGAGAGTTCTAGAGCTGACCCATGGGAGAGATCTAGAGCTGGCTCAGTGGAGAGTTCTAGAGCTGACTTGGGAAGTTCTAGAGCTGACTTGGGGAGTTCTAGGGCTGACCCAGGAGAGTTCTAGAAATGACTCAGGAGAATTTTAGAGTTTACTCAGAAGAGTTCTAGAGTTAACTGAGGAAAACTTTAGAGCTGGCTGTGACCCTGAGTGGTCTTGTGGCTGGTGATACTGCAGAATTTCCTTGGACCCCAATTTCTTCACCAGTAAGTACAAGAATGGCCTATGAAGCTTTCACAGTGACCCCAGTTTTTCTTGCCTCTCCTCCCATAAAAGTCCATTCTGTTTCCCCTGCCCATAGCCCCCCATCCTGTCTTTCCAAGTCCACTCTTCATTGGAATCCTTCCCTTCTTCCCACTTTTTTTCCTGTTCCCTGAAACAACTGAAGGATCAGAAGTTGAATTCCCTATCCATATTCTTTGGAGAATGATGAAGCAGTTTCTAAAGTTCCACTTGGCAATTTACCAGCCATAACTACACAAATGAGAGTTTGACAACTTGGTTTGAGACACTTGGGCTTGCCAGATCACACATCACAAAGACACTAGGGCTGACTAACCTACCTTGGTTCAGAAAAAGGGTTTGGAGGGAAGACTGCTGGCCTTCTCCCCCTAACCCTTACTTGTTATTCTTACATCTAGGTTTGGCCCTACAGCAAACACAGGCCCACCAGGTCTTCTCCACAGACTTCCAACACCCCCCTTCATGTCATGGTTGATGGTGCTGGAGAAACTCACAGGAATCTTTCTTTCATCTGCCCATCCAGATTATGCTTCTTTAGATGTTTTTTAAAGACAAGACCACCCCAGAATACAGCTTCTTCCAAAGAGCAGTCGGTGGCTCTCTGCTAAGCCTGGGGTAAACTGAAAAGTGGCTTCTTCTCTTTCATAATACAGGTATTAAGCTGACTTAATATTTACTCACTCTCAAAAATCCCACTTCACAGAAACATTTTTTTAACATGAGCCAAAGCATTTCTCCCTAATTCAGCACAATTGTGCCTGGTTTATATCCATTGATGTTAAATGATTTTCCTGTTTAATATCAATTGGAAATGGCTTATTTCCTACCCCAAACAGTACTTAATGCCAATTATGACAGGCCAGGAAGAGCTGTTTTTTAATTAACTAAAGCACTCCATTTTGTTTGCTGGTGAATGGTGCAAGATACCAGCAGACCCACATAGCCACCTCAAGAAATGGTGACAGAGCACCTGGAGATGGACTATGCTCCCTGTTTATTCCACTCTTGACCTTCTGATTAAAAGGTGGCAGTGATATAGGGAGGATATTTGCCTTTTTCACTTTCCCTAGGAACTATTCATGATTTAATGAGAACTTACATTATTATTAGAGAAACTTCCGGCGTGATGATATCCACCACTTGCTGGGAGTAAGTATTGCCAGGATAGCGTTCACAGAGATGAGAAAACGGATTTAGCCTCTGAGAGAGGACACCACTTCTGTGGCTCCTCTAGTTATTCCCAAAGCATGTGGAAATAGGTTAAAAGATGAGAGTTTGAAATTCTTATTTATCCTTTAAAATTTGAGACAACATCCATAACTATTAGTCACTCTTCTCTTGTTATGTGTTCATGAGTTTAGGATCTACTTTCAAGATTAAATCAGAAGAAATATAATTATGGATACCTACACGGAGACCATGGGATTTGACAGACCCTTGACATCTTCTTGAATCCATACACCATTGGTTGGAGAATAGTCGCAGATAAAATGTGTATAGTAGTTGCTGGTCTAGACAAGAAAGTTCAGCCGTTTGACGTCAGGCAGTGTTTGTGAGCATTAGTCCAGCTATCATTATGGTATCTCCTAATGTCACAAAGGTAAACATTTTCTTCAGTTCAAACTAGCTTAAGGTGAGTGCAGAGAGTGCTGGGAAGTCAGACCTTTGAACTGTTTATTAATTAATATGTTTGACTCTGAAGATTCTCTTGTATCCAATCGAAGCAATCCCTACTAGTAGGGAGCTCTGTGCAAAGAATGGGTTTATGAGGGATTAAGGTTTCTAGGAATGGTTGCTCTGTGCTTGGCTGCAGACAGACTTTAAACATAGCATCTCAGAGGAACTTCCAGCTTTTGAGACCTGACCCTGAGCCCAGCTGGCAGTCCTTGTAATGCCAGGCAGTGATCATTCTGGAAGCTTTGCTAAATGAAACAGGTATTAGACCTGGGGCTGGCACATAATTGTGCACATCTTATCTATCTGGGGGGAAGCTGGTCTCTGTCCCTGTGCTGATTCTGTAGAATTGGCTCTGATTGCCCCTTGTTCCTTTAAGGCCTCACCTCCAGAAGAACCCAGTAGGACAGCTAATTAAGAGGAAACAGGCAGCAGATGAGGAGTGACTTTTTTTTTCAGGGAAGGGATTTAAACCTTTGGAAGGTACACAAATGTAGCCCTATTACTCAAGTTAATTTACAATCCCTCCCTTGGTCTACCGCAAGGAATTTATGGACCTGAAGGAGCTGGAGGTCCCTTAGCAAAGTAAACAGACTGTAACTCAGGTTGCAGACTTCCAAGGGTCCTCTGTCAGCAGGTTTTATTTCCACACCAGAGGTGAAGAGATAATTTGAGGAGCAGCACTCTGTTTCATTGAGAGGAGCCCGAAGACTGCACACAGGATGCAGTGGAAGAGAGACTGTGGAGGTGGCTGGCTGTGGGTTAATATGCTGCAACTGTCCTCATCCTCATGACAATGGTGCTAACGAGAGCTGGCATTTGCTGGGCTGATGGCCTGTGTCAGCTGTTCTCGGGAATGCTTGGACACAGGGGGCTTTATTGGTCTCCATTTTACAGTTAAAGAAACTGAGGTTTTTACTGATGTGATTATTCTTTCTAAGAAATATGTGAAAACCAAAGTCCTGAGCAGAAACTCTTTGGCGGTGTTTGTGACAGTTGCTCTCTTCTTCACTTTACCTCATCCATCTGCCCTTTTCCAAACAGACAAGCACTAGGCTTGAATTCAGGGCCTGTGCTCAGATTGGCCATGGGAAGGCCTGCCTTCTGCCTGGCATCAGCTTCCTCATTTGTTAAGTGAGACAGCCACATAGGTAGCTGGTGTCTAGACCTTTGCTTCTCAATTCAATGGCTTCCCCAGTCTTTGAACCACATCTGTCAATTTTCCATCCTTACTCGTAGAACAGCAATGGTTCTCCCTCCAATGTGCAAGGTACAGAGAAGATGGAAAGTTTTTTTTAATGTTCTGTAAACCAGATGACCTTGATGTGATAGACTATGGGATCTGGTGACACGGCACACTCAGTACTATTCAACACTTTGGCTGAAAGGGAGGAAGGAATGGATTTATTGACTTGCGACTTTGACTCGAGCCTGTGTATCAGGGCTGTTATTATGTGGAATGATTAGGCTGCAGTGGCAGAGACAAGCTAAACTAGAACAACAAAAGGCCTCCTTAACCTTTGCCTGGCAACAAGGCCATCCATAATGACTTGCTCAGTTTGGGGAGCCCAGTCCCTTCTGCAGCACTCAGGACTTCTTCCCTTGCACCAAATGAGCAGGGAGGGGAAGATGAATTGGGGGAGATGAAGTGCATTCCATGTCTGCACAGTCCTGTGTAGAATTCTGAGTTCAGATCAGTATTAAAAAAAAAAAAAAACAGCAATGGCGGGGAGATCAGCATCAATTTTTTTGGCTGGAAGAAATTTGAAACCAGCTACAATGGTTGCTAGCTGAGAAAACTTCCAACTATTTGTTATCCACTAGGGCAAATTATACTGTTTCTGAAAGATATTTTCCCTCTTGAAGGAAGCATGTGCCTTCTATTAATGTGAAAGGAACTGGATACGTGGAGCTTTCACACACACACACACACACACACACACACACACACACACACACTGTATCAAACACAGGGTCTCTTTGAAAAACCAAAATAGCTACAAAAATTTCGTGCATCTCTCCCATCTACGAGATGTTTTCCTCTTTCCTTGCATGCTCAATGAGTCTGAAATGCTTCTGATGGGATGGCTGAACATCAAAATACCAGGTAGGATTCTATTTGCTAGATAATTTCCCCTAATCTCTTCAGTGTTGAGGGAAGAGAACCACATACAATACAAAATTAGAGAAACAGGATAAGTTGTGTCTGTCAGAGACCTTCCATGTCAACTAACCCGGGTGTAAACTGTCCCTGAAGTGGCCGTGGAGGTAGTATGTTAGGCTGTACATGCTGCCAGACTGTTGAAATCACTCAGTACTCAGTGAAAAAAAAAGTGTGTGTGTGTGTGTGTGTGTGTGTGTGTGTGGTTTTCAACGAAACTACTTACACAAATGACAGGCTAGATTCGGAGCACAAATTAGTCTGTGGGTACCTAATATAACCTATTGATCAAATAATGGAGTCTGAAACCCAGAGAGGTCAAGAGGATCTTCTAGGCCAACCCCACCAGCAAGCAACAAATGCATAGAAGGCGAAGAGAAGACACTTGGTTTTTAGCTTTCTGAAGTCTTCCATTTACTTGAACTTGCTAGTCTTTTCAACTGCTTATTGTCAACAACTGCTTATTGTAAAACACTAACTTAAATGTTAGAATGTAGAATTTGTATTTGATTAGTAGAAACCATGGCTGGGCTAAAGCTGAGACACTTGTAGGGGTTGGTAAGCCTAAAGGACTTTCTCATGTAACATTCACGCAATGTAGGCACACACTGATGCATGGGGCCCAGGTTCCTATAGAAATGAACTAACCTTCTCTTTAACGTGGGTATCAGACACTCATAGTCAACAGCCCTGCAAGAAGTGCTTCAGGTCAGCCATAAGACTATTAGGTGAAGGATAGCAGTCCGGACAGTAAAAAGCAGCACAAATTCTGTTTCCCAGGGTCATGTAGTGTACCAGTGCTCCTGAATCCTGGTACACTACAACTGAAAAACTCAACTGGCTAGGAGCCCAAATTTCTGTGTCCTCTACAAAACAGAGAAAACATGTATATATATTTGTGAGGTCTGAAAATGTTGAATGAAGCAGCATTGTAGTACCAAGTGGGCATTAGCTCACAAGGTGGGTGCCAAGGGGCAACAAAGGCCATGAATAGGTCACAATCCAGATGGTCTTCAGAGTAGAGGTAGCCACTCTGTGGCCTGACATAATGGTGCAAATCACAGAAGACGCAGACATAGCTTGGTACAGCGTGATGACCAGGGACTGAGGCAGAGAGGGAGGTGACATAAAATACAGGGAACATAGATGTTGAGTTGGCATTGGTGTGTTAAGGCACAAATGCCAGGAGCTTGACTAACTAGAAAGCAGATCTTGGTTGAAGGCATTGATGAAGCCAATGCCTAGATCATAATAATAGATCACTTTCTGAATATGATAAATATGAGATGCTTGGCTACCTATCCTTTATGACTATCACACTGAATCCTCCCAGCAACCCTACAAGGGAAGTAGGGTTATCATGGGATGGCTGGCTACCAATGCCTAACAAGGCCTACCTTATTCCTCAACTATCATTAAATCCACAATGGGGGGGGGGGGCGGTCGTTTTCATTCATGCAAGGCACACAGGAGTTTCAACTTTCCTCTAACTTGCCTCCAGGCTGAGGATCAACTGTGATCTAGTCAAGCTTTTTTCTCCTACAAAGGTGCTGCCTGGAGGAGCAATTTACCCTACCATGGTATGATATCGTCCGAATATATCATCCGAATGACAGTATGTACGCAAAGTAAGAGCTGGCGGAACTTTGTAACTATATTGGCTGTGTGCTGTATCCACTAGATCCCTGGGCCTGGCACCGCTCACAGCAAGAACTGCCTGTGGGGTGGGGGGCCCAGGCCTGCTGGGAGCTTGCAAGCCGGACTGCACAGGGAAGGAAAGAATCATCGTTTTAACTAACGATATCTAAATCTTAGGTAGCTTCGTAAGTGAGAGAGCAGTCCTTGCGTTACATGGCTGTTCAGTCAATATACTGCATTTTTGGAGGGAAAAGATATAGCTGGTGTAATTATATGGGAGCCTTCTTCTCTTCTCTTGTCCCTAGCACGTACATATATGCATTTGGGAAATGCGGGTGAGGCTATCTGGTAGGTGGAGGAAGTAGGCTGGTAGAAAGAAGGCCCGACCTCCACCATATTAGTTTAAGGTCCACCGACTTGAACTAATATTTAGATTACAATTTAAAAATAAACATAATAACACAAATTATTTCCCATTATATGAAAAGCTTCTCTTCAACTAGACAATGACTTTGCAGCGAGGTTAAAACTGGTTTGCAGAGAACAACACACGTTGAAACAGAGATGCTTTGGGGTAAAATTTGAGAAAGGGTCTCATCCATTTGTTATCTTTAAATGTGTGGGAAAATTGTAGAGTTTTCATTAAGTTTAAGAGATTGTTATTTGCACTATCTATAAACATTTATACATATACTGAGCATAAATACATGCATGTGTGTATGTTTACTAAACCACGTGAAAATGAGTTGCTGACAACATGACATTTTACTATAAATACTTCTTGATGTATCTTCCAAGTAAGGAGATTCTTCCTATCATCATCATCATGATCGTCATCGTCATCATCATCATCATCATCATCATTTTATATTTGTAATCATCATACCTGAAAATAAGTATTTAGCTTTCAAGGTATCATTTAAAGCTATGTTTTCTTGCCCAATCCAATAGAAGTTTGTGGGTTGCATTTAGGTATCATTTGCTTCATGCTGTCTCTTCCCTGCATTCTGCAAGTGGACCTCAGCTCTCAGTGTTTGGCCAGCCTGCTATCCCCTCAGTGCTGAGAGTCTCCGCGAGGGTCTCCCTCCTCACAGGGAAGCACATGGACCCGAGCTTCCCACTGTCAGGGGGATCAGGCCGATTATTTGTGGCACTGGCAGACTGATATTTACCATGTGGTGATTTTTCAGTGTTATTCTGAAATCTTATGAAGATCCAAATGGCTTTAGTTAGTGATATGGAAATGAAGCAGCAGTGCCTCAGAGTATACACAATTTTTATGAACCAGCAAGGACAAGCTACAGTTCTCCTAGGGGAGTTCAGTGAGTTCTTCATTCTCTCCATCAATCACCTCTCTGAAGAGGAAAGTGGGTGCACCACTTCCAGAGCAATTGGTTTGATACAGATTTTTTTTGCTTTGTTCTGCTTTTGTTTATAACACTATAAGCTCATGGATCTCCTTCCTCTCTGTGCAATAGTATATCATATATATGATATGCTTTATTTGTATACAGATTTATATAGTTATTGTTTTTCTTGACATGGTCATCAAGCAGAAGATCCTTTGAACAAAAACTTATGTCCTTTGGACTCAATCTCATTTGTAAGCTGGTCTCTTTTTTCTAACATAGAAAAGTGCTACAAATGTAACTTGTATTTCCTCTACCTTAGGCCTGGAAATAATCCTTCCTCTGAGGATCTTGGGTTATATGTATAGGGAGTTGAATTTGCAGTACACAGATATACTTAAGATCTCAGGTCTAGGCATCTTCGGGGTTCCTGAGGTATCACCATGCCCACACCCTCTCTAGGGAATGTTTCATTGGTCTCTCAATGAAGTAATTATTTAGCTAACATTACATTGTGACATTACAAGTTTTAATTAACTTTTGTTTGCTATCTTATTCTTATATTGAAACTATTGATTTCTCATATTACTAAGTTGTCATGCCTGCTTATTTAGTCCATGTAAGGCTGTTTCTACACCAATTCCAGTCCTATTTGATGCATGTATGGACGTGTTGGGATTCCCACAGTTCTTAGAAATCTTCCCTTCTACTCAGAAGCTTTCTCTTCTGATGTCCCAGCACTCAAGTGAGTGGGGTGCTCATCCTTGGCCTCAAATTTGGCAGCTATAAAATAAGACCCCCAGGAATTCGGGTTTAGCTGGCTTTATGTGTATTTTGAATGTCAGTATTTTAACAAGATCCTTGGGTTAAGGGACTGCATTTCAATTTAAGATTCATTTGGAAGAGTCAATGAATTCATATTTTGTCATTTCAAGGCTTTTTTGTTTTTGTTGTTCTGATGGACAGAGATGTTTATAAAGAGGATTTTTGGTAAGGTTGCCAGATTTAGCCAATAAAAATACAAAATGCCAAGTTAGATTTGAATTTCAGATAAAAAAATGAATACTTTTTTGTATAAGAATGTCCCAAATATTACATAGGGCATATGCATGCTGAATTTTTTTTGTTGTTTTTCTGAAATTCAAATAGAACTGGGCATCTTGTATCTTATCATTTTATCTGGCAAGTCTAGTCTCTGAGAGGCAAGCTGGGGTGTAATGGGGGTGGAGTGTTGGAGAAAATGAGGAGAGAGAAAGGTACCAAATGCTTAAGAAACACTGCATCGATTTGGTGAGGTAACCTGAGGACAAGCTGTACCTAGACGCCCACAGAAGTGTGGCAGCTGCGAGGACTGTTCTGCAGATGTAACCACAAGGTCATGGAGACAGATGAACATGGTCCAACGGATGCGTGCTTTCTCTTCAGTGTCATGTCACTCAGCCAGGGAAAGGAGGAGGCAGTAGAGCTGAGTGGGAGTCTGTAGTTCTGGAAGCTAGAGTGCTTCTGTGGAGGCCGATTCCTCTGCTGGATCTCTAACTAGCTCACATACTAGATAAATGAATGGCAGGGGCCAAAGAAACCCAAGTTTAAACCTTTGCCACTTTTAATTTGTGTGCCTCTGGGAAAATGGTGTGACACTCCTAAGCTCTAAGTTTTATCTTTATAAAGTCAGCCAGTCATTGTCTGAAATGTGTTCATCACAATGCCTAAGATGAAGAGAGAGCAATAAATATTTGGCATTCTTATTACTATTAATGATATTTTAATGTACAAAATAGTTACCTGCCCCAAGTCCACGCATTTTACTACAGTGAAGATCCTTTTACATTTCAACATGAATTGTACAAGATATAGAATACAAGAGACAAAGGGGGCATGGCCCATTTATAGTGTTGTATTTCTTTCTAGGAAAAACCTCATGTTTTCTAGGAGAAAACAACAGACAAAAATCCCTGAATTTTTGGAGAGAAAGAAACCCTTAAGGAATAGAATTAGTAGTCCCTTTGCAATGTGAAAAGTCTCATGTAAGAACCAGGGAGTTACAATAAATAGACAAACAGTGGGAAAAGTATAACCATCCCGGCCACAGAGAGGGCGCTACAACAAAAGGAAGTCAAGTTTATTAGAAACAAATGCCTTGAGTCTACACAAGGATTCATACATTTCTTGGTGTTGCTCGATCTGTGTTTTGTAATGATGATAATTATGTCTGGACCAAGAGAAGAGCCTGGTGTGTGGTCAATGCTGTGAGCATCTCACTACGGCATGAAATTTCAAATCAAGCAATTTGGCATCATTCTCCATTATGAATCTCATTTTAACCACATGACTTTGGGCAAATTACTTAATTGTTCTGTGCCTCAGTTTCCTCATTGCTAAAAAGGGGCAATAATTTCCTCATGGCATTCTTGTTATAACACTATGTTCAATGAATCGTGCACTGAAGAGCATTGGTACTGATTTCTCCATTGCTGTGTAAGAGAAGATATCAAAGTAGTAAAATGACGAGTGATCAGGCTCTCTAAGCAGTCAGGAAGGCAACCCTTGTCTCCCTATTATACCCCAAGATGGTGGGGGTTGAGCAGGAAGTACAGAAACATTTGCTAATTGGTTGGATTTGAGACAAGGATAGAAAGGTGGTGAGAAGGAGTGCTCACAAGTCGTAAGCAAGAGGTGTGCAGACAGCCCAGAATGCCTAGGTAGAAAATTTAACAGGGGATCACTAAGGGAAAGTCTTAGAGTGGGCCAAGCCTGAAGGTGAGCAAATTGAACTGGGGGAGCCTAGAAAGGGAGTGGAAAAGCTGGGGCCTTGGTGCATACAGATACAAACTATGAAGCAGGTTGTGAGTGGTTTACTGCCCTTCCGAATTTCAGACCGGGAGGCACCGTCTGTTACACAAGGCCAATACATTTGACCTCTTACTGAAGTCACTTCCTGGTCATTTTCGCCTACATATTCCCTGCCATCAAGCCAGGTCGCCTACTGCTTGGTCCTTGAGAAGATGGTAACTTACCTCTGTGCTCCCACACTGCCTGCCTCTTCATTTATACATCCTGGAGCCAGAGAGTATTAACAACCAAAACGACATCGTTGATCCTGTGTCAGACAAGCTTTCCATAATTCCAAGGACCAGCCCAAGTCCTTCGAGCAGCATGATCAGTCTCTGGCATGGTGACTGTCTTCAGCTGTGTTTCTTCTGGGCATTGACTGAACTCTGGCCTCGAAAAACATTATCCAACTCAACTGGCTACAGGTTTTCCTCTCTGGGCTACTCTTCCTCCAGTCTCTCCAGAATCTTTTTATTCTTCCAGAAGGCTCATCCCAGAGAAATTAACCTCAGCTTCCCACTCAGGCCAGCTAGTCCTCCCTCTATTTTGTGTTCTCAAAGAGCACCATGCATTTCTTTCATAGCACCTACACATTTGAAAGCTTTCATTTATTTGCAACTAATTCATTATTAAGTGCCATAAATTGAAGTTTTGTTTGCTGAGCATTTTATCTTAGCAGGCTCGTTATAACATACTATGCATTTAGTGAATGTTTGTTGACTGAGTATATGCATTGAATGATAGAATGAATGAAAGTGTGCAGAAATGCAGACATAACTGGGGTGTTAGATTCTAATGGCTTCCTGAAACCCCACTTTTCAGGAACCATAGGAAGATGATTCTCCTTAATTGTAAATGGCTGATTCCCTAAAGAGACTCACACCTTAAGATGGCTTTTGAAACCAGAAGGGAAACTTTATCATAGAAAATGAGAATATAAAAGAGTTGATTTGATTGGTCCATCCTTATAGCCTGCATACAGCCTTATAGTGCTGTATGTGGCCTGAAATGGCTGCTCAAGGCACTGTCTTCCATGATGGCTTAATGAAGCACTGCCAGCAGGGAGGCATAACTCTTCCTATTCCTGTGCTTTTCACCATTGTATCACGGGTACTTTTGTGAGCATGTCTGCTAGCCATAGGGCCAGTCTAGGTTGGTGCCTTTGAATGTGTCATAGACACACCTCCCCCTGGGAGAGAATTCAGAATGTTGTGTGTTGATGATCTGAGCTCTCCACACAGGGAGGCTTAGTTCCCCACCCCACTGGTGTCCCTTTGAGAAACAGTGACCTCCTTTATCCTTTTGGGGTGAATGTGGACCGAGATTGTCATCCTTCCCCTAGGGTGCTAAAACTCCGAGGTCTGAGGGTAATTCTGCTTTGTTGGTGTTTCTAAGGAAAGAGCAGACAGAAACCTCTGACTTTTGGCTCCTAGAACATGAGGGGGAATGCCAGCCAAAGACTCAGTTTCCTCATGGCACTTTGCAAACATCCAACTTTTTATTTCTCTCGACAACAAGGGATGACTCATTGTCAAGTCCTTAGTGTTAAATTTCCTTTTTATGGAGGTAGTAGTAAAAACTCAGGGGCCATTGGTAGTCAGAGCTGGGGTGAAGCCTGGATGGAAATCACCTGAGTGTTGGCTGGACACAGCTGACAGATTTCTAGGTTCACCGAGATTTTGCATTTCCACATAAATCAAACTCTGACCCTTGAAGGTCTAAGCTAGGCCACTTGCCAAGTGTCAGAACTTAGGCTGAGGCTGGAGGTTGTTTTGTGTGCTGGGCACAGACTTTCGGTTACTAAGTGGTTTACACCTCTGTTTTCTTAGAAAATTCTGTGGCTTTATGACATGATTCTTTCAATGTGATGGGATGGAGATACATGGATTGGAACCCCAGGGAGCCTTGGCTGGGGTTAACCTAAGCTTTGCTGTGGAGACATGTTTATTCGAAAAAGATGAGAAAAGATGATGAGGGGATGAGAGAGAGGGGGGAGGGAGAACAGTTTGTGACTTCTTGTTGAGGTTTTTTCACACACAACAGCAGTGGCTGGAACCTTGTAAAGGATTCACATGTAGGATGACCTTAAGACAATCCCCTTCTAGGATTTGGCATTTAGGGTGCCCCTCAAGAGTCAATTATCTTGCTGTGACTCAAGGTACCTTGAAGACCTGAAGTTCTTGGACGTCTACCTTAGTTCAGGTGCCCCGTAAGAGATTCTAAACAAACTGTAAAAAGACACAAGGTGTCCATTGTGGGTAATTTAGGGAAGTACTGTGTCTCTCACCTACGGCAACCACTAAGAATTGGGGTGCACAGCTTCTCTGGGTAGGTAGAGTCAGGTAGAATATTGCCTTCAAGGAGACAGCAGAGACACTCACTAATGGCGCAGTTATCATGGAACAGCATATCGCCATTAACAACTGATTATACACATTATTGGGTAGCTCACAGCTAATGGGACCTGTCACAAGATCTCAGAAGACTGGGCTTATGATCTGTTGATAAATAGACACGTGCTACACTTAGGTCAGTCATTTCCTTGTTAAGAAGGGAAACAGAAATGAAGTGACAGCCTTGGCAGATCCACATGGACCATGGCTAGGTGCCTGGCCCACGTTTGGCATCAAAGCAGGAGGGCTGGGGTGGACTGAGATGAAGGAGAATCTGCCTCTCTCTGGTCCCACGAATGCAAAGGATGGGTGTAGATCAGGCCGTGACAAGGGGCCTTGAGATTAGTCTGGGGGACGGAGGGGAGTAGGGAGATAGCTCAGCAAGTGCTCCTGAGTTCAGCACTCCCACTCCGGAACCTGAAAGAGAACTGGGCTTGTTGGTGTGGGTTTGTAACCCCAGTGCTGGTGAGTGGGACAGAGAAACGAAGATCCAGTGAACTAACCGGTCTACACACTTGGGGAGCTCCAGGTTCACTGAAAAACCTTGTTTAAAACACTGGTGGACTGTGAAGAATGTGGTGGGTAATGACCTCTGCCTCCACATGAGCACCCATGGGTGATTGTACATGTTCATGTATACAAACATGTGTGTATTTTACATGCACACACACACATGCAGGCACATCACCCCTCAAACTCAAACAGCATTGGAACAGCAGCATTAGATAAGGGTGTTCAGCCTGCTTATAACTTAATTATGGGCTCATTCTCTCTCTCTCTCTCTCTCTCTCTCTCTCTCTCTCTCTCTGTGTGTGTGTGTGTGTGTGTAAGAAATTTATTTTTTGAGTCTTCTCAGATGTGACTCTCAGATGTGAAGGTGTAGTTGGCAAATGAGGACTATATAAGCACGGGATTCCCCTGGCAGAGAAGTACTGACTAATTTAAATAATACTTGAGTGATATGCTTGCCCTGATTTAATACCTAAGGTGATGTGAGTGTAGGTCTGACCTTGCGGCCACACATGCAAGTGTGCTTATGTAAACACATTCAGCCTGAATGAGCTCAGTTTGGTGTGCAATGCAGTCTCACTAGTTTAAGTGGACAGTAAGGGATGGGGGCGTCTTGTGGGTCCTGTGTGGAGCTAGTCAGTCTGCGTGCTCCCAGCACAGGAGGCTCTTTGTTCCTTGGTGAATGGCGTGCTATCACAGAGGCCATGTGCTTTTTAAGATGGGGGTACTTTTCTGTCTGGGTTCAGATCAGGTCCATCCTATGTGCTCAGGCAGAAATCACTTCTCCATGACCTTTCTATGGACCAGGGGCACAGGTTGCTGAGCTCTTTGCAGTCCCTAGGGATTGACTAACATATTTCCGTGCTTCTTTCTCTGTATCCCAGGGATCGCAAGGTTGCAGGACCTCCTACTTTCAGCATTTATACTCATCCATCAAGAGATGGTCCTTCCTTCTCTTTAGGAACTAAGGAGAAAACAGAGTGAGAACAAAGGGCACATTATATCCCTTATTGTCGCTCCTCCCTGGCAGGGATGGTGGTAACAGTGATGATGATTAGAATGGCTTCATATTTTCAAACTACCACCTGGTCCAAAAGAATGGAGACAGAGAACTTTCCTAGTTGTTCAAGAAATCACGAGGTTTCCTGTGTGGGTCCAACAATTTTTTTCTAGGAGATGGTTACATACAATTCCCTGTTTTGAGACTATCTGGGAAAGTGACTGGAAGTGGCGGGATCCTGCACACCCAAGGTGTTCATAGATGAGCTGCTGAGAGCACAGAGCTCTATAGCCTGCCTGCCTGCCATTGCAGGGGGCGGAGCTTCCAGTGCTGGACAGATCTCACCTCCTGGCTGGTGACTGGTCTCTCTGGAGAGGAAGGGACGTTTTCTTGGGTGTTACTTTTCTCCTTTGCACATATCCTCTTGAGTTCTCCCGCTCTGCTCACTTCTCTTTGTGCCATGACTACCTCTGCCTCATCACCCTGCCAGTGAACGTGGTTAAGAACACAACGGAGGAGGCAAGAAAAAGAGTGCCCTAGAAGAAAAGAGCAAGGTTCTATTTTGTCCAGGGAGACATGGCTTTATTTCAGTTTTAGTAGCTCTTATTCAAATTTATCAGAAGTAATTAATGAAAGAGAGCTGCGGCCCTGTGTGCACATACACGCATGCACACACGCATACCTGCATACTAGGGTATGCTCCTTCTTCTTTGAATTATTTTGAGCTGCTTGGTCTATTGGTTCAGTACCCTAAACCCAGTGCAGTATTGTCATCCCTTGCTTTACAACACAGTCATTATATCCCTAAACCACATTGTGATACACAGTGCCTTCTGTTTACGACTCCCGAAACTCCCACTCCATATATCACCTGCCATAAAACCCATCAAACGGCTGCCGCTAAAGTGGTGCACAGTGGTCTAAGCAGGAGCCAGGCAAATTGTGTGATACCCTACTGTGGTTAATGAGAGTGAAAACGTGGTTAGGGCTTTATTCAGGCGATGTTCATTTGCAGGGCCATTGTCGTGAGGTGGCAAAGAAAGATTCTTTTGTTAACCAGAATGACAACGTATTTCCCATCATACAGAGTGGCCTGGCACAGGGTTTGCCAAGTTGTTTGCCAGTTGTAAATAAGTCAAACTGTGACTTCAAACTATGAAATTTTCATGGCTTGGAGGTCTTGAAAACTAATTAATATACTGAGGTTGATGGGTTGAGCATTAGAAACCTGTTGCCAGATTTTAAAGTGCCCCAGTGTGATCTGACTTTACAAAGTGGGGTTGGGGGGATGAGGAAGAGTCAAATAGAAAGATCTATTTCTGGAGAACAAATAGTGTTTATTGTGTTTGGTTGACAACTTTTAGGAAGAAGATGGAGGAAAGGAGAAATAGTATGGTTATTTTTGCTGGTATTATTTTTCTTTTCTTTTATCTTCTTTTCTTTTCTTTCTTTTTTAAATCTTTATTTCTAGGAAAACTTCTTAGTAATATCTGCAACCATACAGAAAGATGCCTGCAGATCTTCACTCAGGAATCGGAGCTGCTGAGGGATGGGAAGGCTCAGGAGTAAGAGCACTGGCCGCCCCTCCCAGGACTCAACATGACAGTCACAATGTCTCTAACTCTCGTCTGCGTGGATCTGATGCCTCTTCTGCCCTCCGTGGGCACTAGGCATGCACATGGTGCACACACATACAGGCAAACAAATAAAAACTAAGAGTGATCACCACTACCAAAGCAAAAATAAGAACAATTATATAACCTTGTTCCTTAAATGAAACCAATTCCATGGAAATCCTTGTCTTTGGCCTGCTTTCCTAATTTTCATACCTGGAATCAACGCATTTGTTCTCTTGGAGAATTTGTGTCTTTAAAATGTTTATTAACTCCAAGAATATTACTTTAGGCAACAGAATGCCAATTTCTCTCTTGCTAACCTCTGACCTATCTTGTCTTCCAGTTCATTCTTTCTTCTCACCAGCCACGTTAAAAAGCTATTTTTATCAGCTACTGGCTATTCACGGAAACTTAAAGACAAACAGAGGCCATGTGTGCACAGCCTGTCCGAGTCCATTGACTCGGTCATTCATCTCGGATCTCTGAGCATCCCCCGAGCCCACCCTGGGCAGCGGCATGGAAGGAGCAGTCATCCCACACTTGTTCTTGCCTGTGTTCTGAGCATCTTGGTTGCTTCGCAAAGATGACTGTGTAGATGCTGCAAGAGTGTTGCTACTGTCAAAGGGGCCGTGGGCATCCTAGCATGAGAATTGGATCCCAAGAACTCTGTGAAGTACTTCTCACGCATATCCATTTCACTCACTCACACACACACACACACACACACACACACACACACACAAGCTTGCTATAAGGAGGGCCTTTCTAATATATCTCCCACTTTGCAGGCTAAAACTGAGACCCACGGAGTCATTTCCAAAGCTTAGTTGGGTAGGAGAGGAGGAATGTGTTCTTGACCATTCTCTTCTCTGATTACCTTTTCCTGGGTTCTCTCGTCTCAGGTCTTATCCCCAACATGGTGATGCTTCTTCACAGAATTTTACATCTTAGGTTCACACAAAAGAATCATTGGCAGAGATGTACTAAGCCCACTTCATAAGTCCCCCACCCACAACCTCCCACTGGCTGGCCTTGTCTGCAATGACTTGATTTCCCTAGAGATTCATATCTCTGTATTCATGTCTGGGCTACCCTAGTCATGGCAGGAAGTAGTGTTAATATTATCAGGAAGTACTAAATAGGGACTGAAGGACGCATCCCACCCACAAGATGAAAGAAATAACTTCTATGTACTTTTAGGAGTCTTTGTTCCTGAGTACCCTGGCTTCACCACTATAAGGCCAGGGCAAACAGATCATTACGATAGACAGAGGGGTAGCAAAGGAGAAAATGGTTCTCCACGGTATCACCATTTTCAGGTTGAGCCGTTCTGTGATCTGTGCTATTTCTTTAGGGGAAATCTGATTTCAATTGAGTCATATTGCTTTAAAAAAAAGTTCCAACTCCAAACAGCACTGCAAAAAGGAAATTAAACTATAAAAAGTGCATTAAGGTAAGGGTAGGGATCTAAGTTACTGGCCCAGGAACAAGTTAAAATCAAAGTTAGGAACAGAACCCCTAAGTTACTCTGGTTAGACATTACAGATGCCACCAGTATTTACAATTGCCTGATATAAAACAGTCTGCCTTCCAGTGGATACTGACGTCACCGCCATAGCACATAGGACTTGGGATCTCCATGTTTTTATAGGGATCCCTTGCTGTAACAGTTCTTGTGGAGAATCAGAGAACTAGAAAGTGCCATTGCCGGAGCCCAAGGAATGGGCATATTCTACTTGATACAGTTTCAATCAAGGGGCTTAATGATAATCTGGGGTTCACAAGGCATCCTGATGGCCTTCGTTCTGTTTGGATCATTCCTTTCCTTAGCTTCTCTGGTCTTTGTAGCTCATATCTTTTCTTTAAGGAGATGAGCAGTAGGGTAGGCAGTTGGGTGAAAGAGGGACTTCTTACCAGATCTTCCACCCCACACAGGCTTGCCTTCTGTACGTTGTCTACTCCCTACTGGTGTCATGAAGGTCAAGCAAGGAACAAAGGAAATGGAGACACTCAGGAAAGAACAGAGCACAGAACATTTTTATTATCATGGAAGACAAAGGAAGAAACAAACCAAAGATGTAAGATAGGAAACAATGTGGGGAATAGGCTGCCCTGTTTGCAGGCATGTAGACGTAACACTGAGTTTAATGTAATCATGGTTGTGCCCTTCCTAATTATTTCTTACACCTGGATTTGGCCCATGGGAAAATTCTCTCAGAGGCCACGCATTTAGGGTCTTGTATATTTTCAGGTTTCCTTATTAAGTAGAAACCAGAAGCCTTTTTATGTCTCCATGGGGACACCCTCAGAGCTTGTATCAGCAACAAAGAGACTATAACCTGAGGTGTTGAGGTAAGGGCAGAAAGCCTGAAGGAGCTCAGTCACGGAGACTGGGATATCAGGAACCCGACTGTCCTAGCTTGCTGCTATGGTCATTTTTCTTAACATTGAATGGTTGTCATGCTGAAAAGAACCATTGCTTTTAGAAAAAAAAAATAAAGGAAACTTAGTGTGGTCAAATGTTTTAGGCCTGGCCATTAACACTGAGGAAATAAAGCAGTGGAAGGGAAGGGTGGAATGTCCTTTCGGGGTGCAAAAAATCCTGGGTAATGGGTATAGGTATATTGATATTAATTGAACACCTGGAGATAGAACATTGCACAATCGTTATCTGTGATCACCTCTTTCAAATGAGGTCGGGCATGCCTGTATTTGTTATTACCCATTGCTAATTGTTTCCAGAATCATCCGAGCACACCTTTCAATGGATGGTTCCCCACCAACACTGGTCACTTTGGAGACGTCCTGGCAAGCAGAAAATGTCGGGTCTTAGTTTGTGGTATGGAGAGACTTCAGGACTGGTCACACAAGAGACAGGGCGCAAGGTAAAAGGGTTTTCCGTTGAGCACTGTGTTTCGTGGGCTTGTGAGGTATGGGGATGAGGTCAGGGAAAGTGGGGGAGGTAGGGAGGGAGGCTTGCTGGTAGTTGTCTAAAAGCCGGTAGGTTCACCTTCAGGCACACCTCCGTTCTGCAGGCCTGGGACCAGCAGGGGGCGCACAAGGTAACAAACGAGTGTTTGAGAACCTGACTGCTCTCTGGAGTAAGAGCAGGAGGGTGTTTGTTACCAGCCATGGCAGGAACTCTGGCTTTGCCTGCTGTCTTAGCACAGTCAGCCATGCTCTGCCCCCTGCTTCACTCAGGAAGCATCTTCCATGGTAAAGAAACAGCCCCAAACCAAGCTGTCCCAAAGAGGCCTCAAACAAGCAGGCAAGATGTAGACAAGGAAGCCAGGAGCAGTGGCCAGCTATTAATTTCTCTTTGAAACGACTTCTTCAGTCCTCTCTTCTTTGGATAATCAGGTAATGTGAGGAGCTCACAGAATATTGTAGCTTAGAGACCTATCACTTGAATATTTCCGATTCCTCAGGAAGTGGGCCAGTTAACAGAACTGAGCAAGTCAGTGATTTTTGGAAGAGATTTGGGGAGCTAAGTCAGCCTGAGGTGGGGCCTTTGCACGCAACTGTCGCTACCGGAAGGAAGCCCTACTTTCTTTGTCTTTCCTCTGTCAAACTATTTCCAAATCACTGAACTGGCATTTCAGTCTTAGTCTAGACTTTGGGAGACCCAGGCCATTCACAGACGGAATCTGTCAGGAAGCTGCAGACAGTCTCCATTGTTCTTCATCATATTTAACAAAGTTTACAAAGGCACACACATTTCTATAGCTATTTCACCCGCCTACATTCTACTTGACAGAAGAGATGGGGGCTCTGTCTTCTCTCCCTAGTAGTGTTATTCCAGCATGGCTCTGCTACTGGTACCTGATGCGGTTCCGTAACCACTCGTCTGTTGGATGGAAGACATACCAGTAATGATAATTTACCAGCTGCTAATAGCATATGGCACCCTGGGTAAGGCTGCAGAAAATGTGGGATTCAACTTTAGCTCAACCTGGGCAGGACCCCCTTGACAGACTGCAGCCTTTGAGAAAGGGGACTGAGGTGAGAAGGAGCCCAGGAAGAGCTGAGAGAGAAAGAGGGTCTGTGATGAGCTAGGGCATTGATGGCCAAGAGCTGTGTGGGGAAACAGAAATGATGGGGACCATGGCACTGGACTCAGGGAGGTTGAAGCAACAGTCACCACTCAACTTTGGGACCTATAACACAACTACTACTTTGGCTATTCTCCATGTGTTTCTCACTCCTGAGTCCTCTCTGCCTCCTTCCACCCTCTCTGGGTCCTTGGAGGTTAGTCCTAGTTCCAAATCAGATCGAACAGAGGCAGAGAGAAAAGCCAGGCTCCCTCCCCAAATCTCCCCCAGCCGTGTGGGCTGTTGGTATCTCACTTCGTTTCTCCCTCCACTGATGCTACAAGATCTGCCCCACTTTCTCTGCCCCATGACCTCTAAAAAGGACTGCAAGGTAAAAGAGAAGGCTTGCCAGGGAGACAGCATCTTTCTCAGCCGAGGTCCTGTTTCAATGTTATTGGCTAGTTACATTTTTCTCCATAGACGTATTGAACATGTGCCCTCAGATCTATAAAATGTCCAATTATGAAGATATTCAGGAACCAACTCAGTGCACAGGCACTTAAAAAATAGAAGACAATATGTGTTTTTAAACTTATAAAACACAATTTCTCCTGATATTCTCAGTTCCCCAACCAAATACTCAGAGTAGAAAAATAGTGAGATTGAATTTTCTAAGTTAGGAAATTGAACAATGACCATTTCTAGCAGAGTCTATCTCTTGCTTTTCAAGTACCGGAAGAGACTATACAGAGGTATCATTTCAGAATTTGCCACAGAGTGGGCTTTGATTCAAAGGATCTTTCTCTCTAGAAGGTCCCTGCCCTACCTCAGTCATGGGATGGTGGGAAAGAAGCCACAGGACAGCCTTCCATTCAACATAAAGGGCCTGGGCTGAGAAGCCACTCAGAACTTGGTAACCTGGGAAATGGAAACCTGTTGGAGCTTCAAGGTGGAATGAAAACTAGGTGTACTTACTGTGATTTGGGTTTCTCTGGGCTCATGGTAAAGATCAGTCCCGTGTCACACAACCTGTGCTTTTCTGTGAACATTCTTCTGTTGGTTTAGAGACTCTGCTGTGGTTTCTTCCGTGTTCCTGTGAGCACATCCTCCCATAGTCACATTCCATAACCCTGAGGCGTCCCAGGGCAGCTGAGGTGGCTGTCTGCTCCATGTGTACGCTCTTTCCTGTCACTCCTGACACTGCAGTGGACATGAAGTGAGACAAATATAAAAATATCCAGGCTGTCCCTGAAGCACCTCTCTGGACATTTTACTTCCCTGCCTGTCCAGGAGCTGTTTAGCTGAGAGAAAGCTGGGCTTTGTAACCACTGGCCTGGGAGTGTGTGTCGTGTATAAAGGACTGTTTATGGGGCTGATTTATAAAGATGTGGATTACAGAAAGTAGTAATCCCAAAGCCTACTGCGTTCATGCCCTAGTAGCTTGATGCACTTCCAGGAGCATTTAAGTTCAATTGTATTTTCAACCTACAACACAACTAGTCATAGCTTGACTTCCGTCATAACTTTGTTGCACAAATTGAGACCGTTCCCTCCATTCCTCTGCATTTCTGCCTGGGGGCGGGGGTGAGAAGTTTGGGCTCACTGCTCAACTGCAGGGGGCACTGCTCAGTCTGGGCTTTATATGAGATTTCAGGGTGGCTCCATTTCCACAAACCATGATAGAAACAGGGTGTCACTGACACCTGCTTTGGCTTTTAACTCAGTTATGCCTGCTGATGACCCCTATGTGCTCAGTGACTGGAAGGCAGCTAGCAGACAAAGGCAAGGTGCAGAAGCGGCAAGGGAGGGCTGCTGATTAGAGAAGCACGCCATTCACCTGCTGACTGATTGCCAGCATGTGCAGGTGTTAAAATGTGCTAAATGCCAGAAAACTGTGAAAGGCTAATCATACATACATATACATACATATACATGCATATACATGCATATATACCACATACCTCATGGATGGACTTTGTTGTGACTATTACACTGTACTATAGGCATCTAAATGGGGGGGGGAGAGGGAGCGGGAAAGGGCGAGGAGGAAGGGGGAGGGAGAAGGTGAGGGGAAGAGGAAGAGACAGGAGGAGGGGGAGGGGAGGAGGGAGAGGAGAAGAGAAAGAGAGAGGGACAGAGGGAGAGGGAGAGGGGAGGGGAGAGAGGGGGGAGTGTCTTAACAGAAGTTGCCACTGAGTGTCATATCCTGGTTCTTCCAGGTCAGGCTTAGTTTTTCTATCTCCTGCCTTTGGCATGACGTAATACTCTCCAGCTATACTTTTAGTGTGTCTGTTATTTGATTAACATCCCTGTCAGTGGACTGTAAGCTCCTGCAAGGTAGAGTCTCTCTCTTTTCCTCATTATGGAATCTTGAGTACTAATGTTCAGAAAGCAGTAAAAATATTTAATGAATGAACAGATAAGGGTGAGTTATGGAAGGACAGAAGAAATGGAAGGCCTCCTAGATGGGGGAGACAGTGGCCCATGTTCACCTCAGCTCCTTTGTGTTAAGAGTGGCACAGTGCACCCAACCTCTGTCAGTGAGCACTGGGGAACTCCTCACAGTGGTGTGGAGAGTCTATGGCCTTTTTTGAAAAAAACTCCAGAGGTGATGGATCACCTCTGATTTGCATAAAACTCTTCCTGTACCTAGTAGGTGCTCATTAAATATTTGAGATCCAAATGGGCATATGGATGGGTTAACTGATGCTTTCTGTCCTACAACCTTTTGGAATAACAAGCTATCATTTGCCTACCCCCTACCCCCTCCTGCTTCTCACTTAAGCCATGTCTTTATGCTGTGAGAAAAATGGTGCAATATGGGGAAGAGAAAGCAGGGCATCTGGTTCACCAGATATGCATATGGTCACAGCATATGGCAAACCCAGGGCATTTGACCATCATGTTCATTAGGAAGAGCCGGCAAACCGGGTGCCTCACGCTTGTTCATGGTATCTGAGTCATTTTCCCTCAGCATGCTACCCAGTGCTAATCTTCTACAGATCTTAAGAACTGAGGCACGTCTACAAACCCCAAGCATGGACCACAGCAGCTCTTCCCAGTCTCCTCAGGTGGATGGAAAGAAAGCACGCAGTTTATTTACAGAGGGCTGAACATAGCCCAGACTTTGCACAGACAAAAACAAACAAACAGAAACAAAAACAATAAAGCCCACCGAGGAGTCCCTGGTTTTCACTCAGGGACACCACAACTTAAATAATTCCAGAGAGAACACAACCCCACTCCAACCCGGGCAGACAGAACAGGAAATCTAGCAACTCCAACCACTCAGGCTGAATGAAGCTTCAAAAGCCAGAAACTCTGCTTACATTTTCCTCCCCTAACCCCCGTGTCCTGGCATCAGCCTTCCCAAGCCCATTTCGTGTTTATGTGCGCACCCTTTCCACAAACTTCCTCTTCCCACTTCACTGAGAAAATGCCAGTCTTCAGTTCTCCTAGGCAATGGCTGTGCCATTCTTTTGAGTTCATTTGCATATTTGATTTTTTGTTCAGGTTTTTCCTCTGTTGTTGCATTTCAAAAAAAATAAGAAATGAGATCAGAACTCATATTAACCCTGGTAGCATCCCCTTTGCCTTTCATTTATTGCTATCCTTTGTTTATCATCTTTCAGCAAATTTTCAATCCAGATGACAATACTTTCGTGCAAATCAATTAGAGCCAGTCTCACCAGATAGGCTTGTTGGAGCCCCGCCCTCCCCCGCCCTCCAGCTGCACTGTCCCTTCCAGTTCCCTGATTGCTAGATACACATCATTCCTTTCATCTGCCAGTAACTATCAAAAACCAGTAACAAAGTCGTTCAGAAGAATTTATTCTCCACACACGTCCCTCTACTCTTTCTTCTTAAGCATTGCTGATGATTTGATTGAACCCAAAATAGTTGCAGATTTCTCTCATTTAATATCCACTCCATTATGGCAAGGTAGGAAAAATGCAGACTCCTTTTTTTCCCCCTCTTTTAAATAGTTTTATAGACAAAGTGAAAGATTTTTCATTCTTGCTTCAAATTCATTGTGAAAACAGAAGGCAGTTTTCCCAGATGGAAATCTGTCATATCATTATGGAAATGTCAGATTTCTACCCGGGGCATATTGACAAAAAGCCATGGTTTTTGCCCAGGGGGTGGAATTTCACAAATTTTCCCAAGAAGAGCTGCACTCCCTGGTAGAAGACAGAGGCGACTTCCTCTCCTATTGGGGCTTGCAGGATTGAGGCTAAACCAATGTTTCAGGCAAATCCCTAAAAGAGAAAAGAAGACCATTTTTCCTTTTCCTGGCTACAGGGCTTTGGCTTTGATTTTGCGTGGGTCCAGGCTGTATGGTGGTAATCCTGGGGTTACCTTCAATGGAACCACACCAAACCAGTGTCTTCTTATCAGACACAGGAGGTTCCTAGACGATTCTATCACACAGCTATCATGCCGCTAGTTAATTGATGTGCCCTGCTTAAGGTGTTCCTCGATTTTGGTAATTGTGTTTTTCTCCCCTGGGATGCAGCATTCAGAAGCTTTGTTAGCAGAGTACCCCTGTGTGCATGGGGAATATTTGCAAATCCTGCCCATGTTAATGAATGATAGGGCATTTCAAGGGAAATGAAGCGACCACAAACACTTTCATCCACGTATGGTCACGAGAATCTCACGCTTTCAATAGATGAGAGAGAGTGTGAAAGGTCCAAGTCAGGGCAGAAGTAGCCCTGGGACACGAGTTACGCTATTCTGTTCCATAAAGTCCTGCTGCCCTGTGTAACAGCCTACAGACTAACACAGTACAAATGGATCTAAACGTTTTCCTTAAATAACAATTTGATACTCTCAACCAAAGCCTCCTCCAAAGATTACATTAGGACAGGCTCACAGATTTACTAATATAAATATTTTTGAAGCACAAATACCTGCATCTTAAAAAAATACCAATAACTGCAAACTTCAAAGGTCTGAACTTCAAAAGGTTTCTTGCATTCTGCTTGATGGGCCGGCATCTTATGCACACATGCTTTTCCCCTGCTAAATGCCTTCGTAATGAGCTTGGGTTCAGATTTTGTGAATCGGAGCCAAGTAACTCTATTTTATTATATTTGCTGGGAAATGAACTAGCTCAGGGTAATTAGGAAAGCAATTTTATTAGCTTCTATTTCATAAAGATTGTTTTTTAATCAGAGTCAGAACTTACTAGAAATGATTCTGCGCTCATTGCTTGGGTCTCAGGAAATGAAGGGAAGCCCCGTAGGTCCTAACCCACAGTAAAGGCAACACGAGGAACACGGAAGCTTTGCTCTTAATCTCCTGCAGTGCTGTAAAAAGAAACCCACGCTGACGACGCTGTAAATAAAAGGGTCACAGCTAACGAGTACCTGTGTCTAGTTTATTATAGACTCGAGCCTTGATAACTAAAGCACCGAGAACTTTCTTTTAATTGACTGTGGAGCCTTGGATTCAAGTTGTGAACTGGCTCGGCGTGGGGGCCAAGGAGGCGACAGAGGAAAGGAGACTTGTATTAGATGAATGTATCATCGAGAGACAAATGGGAGCAGGAATTGGGCCTGATAGTGTATTTAGATAAAGTAGCGCAGCAGCGAGCAGACAAATGCTCTACTAGGCAAACAGCACATTCGGGGCAGGTGCTCAGAGGGAAAGGGAGCTCCCTGCTCAGGCTTCTCCTGCCAGCCACGTCTGGGGCCCAGCACACTGTTTGGGGCACTTCATTATAAAGAGAACATCAATACCGTAAATTACAGAGAACTCAGAAAAGGGTGACCAAAAAGATAAAAGGGTTAGCAGAGATGACCTATAAAGAAAGGTGAAAGGAAGCTAACATTCAAAGCTTGCAGGGAGAGGAGCTGGATGGATGGAAGGCTATGCTAACAGTCTACAAATATGTGAGCAATAATCATCTTAAGGGAACGAGAACAGTGCCTGCAGTGCTTGAAATGGTCTCATAAGAAGTAGCAACTTGAGATTGAGGAAAGGGGAAATGTCCAGGAGTGGACATTAGAAAAAAATTTCTTCCTAGTAGGCATTTAGGCTTTGAAGTGAATTGAACTGCTGGTGTGTGTGTGTGTGTGTCTGTGTTTGTGTGTGCACTGCAGATGTAGCAAGTATATAAGGAGAGGTAAATAGAATGGTCTGGGATCTGCCCTAGACAGGACAGCCTAGCCTTTCTGAGAGAAGGCTAGGGAAGCAGGAGAGCTTTGTGGAACCAGCCACTATAACTGAAGCTTTTTAGGTAGACATGTGGAGGTGGGCATGTAGCTGCTGTCCATGAAAAAGGCCATCATATTTGCATGGGAAATGTCTTTACAGGAAGTTGTTCTTTCCTGCTGTTGGTTATTAGAGTTGATGTTTCTCCTTCCCCTTTCTAGCCCTCAAGACATTTACATAAATCACCACCCAGAACCCCAGAGGACATCAGAGCTAGAGTGGGAGGCAGGGTGTTTCTGACAGCGAAGCCACCTAGAAATGAATGCTATTAGGTTTTACACATCCATTTCTGTTGTGCAAGCAAAGGGAAGTAGAGAGAATGGCTGTGTTTATCATGTTGGACAAGTTAGAGCAGGGGAAACTGTAATCAGGTGTGCATGCGTAATCAGCCCCCCCCCCTAATCACCATGTGGAATAATTTCCCCCCAAATCGTGTAACTTCAACTTATTCTCTACATCTGACTCATAAATCTTGGCCTTGAATGTGAATCAAGAATCCAAACTGCAGGCTTAGGGGTTTGTTGGATTTATTCAACTTTAGGCTTTATTTATAGACATAAAAGTATATTATTGGTTGTAACACCCAAACAAAAGAAAACAGATTGTAAACGTCCATTAATGTTTCCCAAAAGGGAAATGGCACATTCTCTTGGTTCTCTCTCTCTCTCTCTCTCTCTCTCTCTCTCTCTCTCTCTCTCTCTCTCTCTCTCTCTCTCTCTCTCATAATATTCAGATGATGTCATAAACAATTATTTTGTGATGCTCTTGAGCACTTTACATCACTTGGAACAGAGATACAAATTCCCTCTCTGATCAGAACACACGGAATGATTTGAGCAGGTAAAAGGTAAGTCTTAGTGGCTTGCTATTTAGAAACCTGTAAAGTTTTGAATTCATACGATTAAACTCTGTTTTCTGGGGGAGAACGATACATTTCAAATCGCGGGCATTGTCTTATGTGCACGTAATGAAGCATTAATCTTTTTTTTTATTTGATATAATTTATTTACATTTCAAATGATTTCCCCTTTTCTAGCCCCCCCCACTCCCCGAAAGTCCCGCAAACCCCCTTCTCTTCCCCTGTCCTCCCACCCACCCCTTCCCACTTCCCGGTTCTGGTTTTGCTGAATACTGTTTCACTGAGTCTTTCCAGAACCAGGGGCCACTCCTCCTTTCTTCTTGTACCTCATTTGATGTGTGGATTATGTTTTGGGTATTCCAGTTTTCTAGGTTAATATCCACTTATTAGTGAGTGCATACCATGATTCACCTTTTGAGTCTGAGTTACCTCACTTAGTATGATATTCTCTAGCTCCATCCATTTGCCTAAGAATTTCATGAATTCATTGTTTCTAATGGCTGAATAGTACTCCATTGTGTAGATATACCACATTTTTTGCATCCACTCTTCTGTTGAGGGATACCTGGGTTCTTTCCAACATCTGGCAATTACAAATAGGGCTGCTATGAACATAGTAGAACATGTATCCTTATTACATGGTGGGGAGTCTTCTGGGTATATGCCCAGGAGTGGTATAGCAGGATCTTCTGGAAGTAAGGTGCCCAGTTTTCGGAGGAACCGCCAGACTGATTTCCAGAGTGGTTGTACCAATTTGCAACCCCACCAGCAGTGGAGGAGTGTTCCTCTTTCTCCACACCCTCTCCAACACCTGCTGTCTCCTGAATTTTTAATCTTAGCCATTCTGACTGGTGTAAGATGAAATCTTAGGGTTGTTTTGATTTGCATTTCCCTAATGACTAATGAAGTTGAGCATTTTTTTAAGATGCTTCTCCGCCATCCGAAGTTCTTCAGGCGAGAATTCTTTGTTTAACTCTGTACCCCATTTTTTAATAGGGTTGTTTGGTTTTCTGGAGTCTAACTTCTTGAGTTCTTTATATATATTGGATATTAGCCCTCTATCTGATGTAGGGTTGGTGAAGATCTTTTCCCAATTTGTTGGTTGCCGATTTGTCCTCTTGATGGTGTCCTTTGCCTTACAGAAACTTTGTAATTTTATGAGGTCCCATTTGTCAATTCTTGCTCTTAGAGCATACGCTATTGGTGTTCTGTTCAGAAACTTTCTCCCTGTGCCGATGTCCTCAAGGGTCTTCCCCAGTTTCTTTTCTATTAGCTTCAGAGTGTCTGGCTTTATGTGGAGGTCCTTGATCCATTTGGATTTGAGCTTAGTACAAGGAGACAAGGATGGATCAATTCGCATTCTTCTGCATGCTGACCTCCAGTTGAACCAGCACCATTTGTTGAAAAGGCTATCTTTTTTCCATTGGATGTTTTCAGCCTCTTTGTCGAGGATCAAGTGGCCATAGGTGTGTGGGTTCATTTCTGGATCTTCAATCCTGTTCCATTGATCCTCCTGCCTGTCACTGTACCAATACCATGCAGTTTTTAACACTATTGCTCTGTAGTATTGGTGAAGCATTAATCTTACAGACATGTCCTTCCTACTACCAGAAAGGAGCATTATTTGGACTAGCAGATGCATGGAGAAGCTATGTGGCAAACTATTATTGAGTTTATCAATAGAGTTGTTAAAAACTCACTAACTGTATCCAGGGAAACAAGATACTTCTTAGGAAGGATCACTTATGCATCATATTAGATGACTGGCTTTTATAATACCTTATGTTTATTTATGCATGTTATAGGCACACACTGCATGCTGAAGTCAGTGGACATGCGGAAACAGGAAGTTCTCGCTTTGACTCTGCAGGTCCTGGGACTGAACTCTGATTGTCCGACTTGCTGGCACATGCTTTTATTAGCTGAGTCATCTTCCTGGCCCTAGGTGTTTGACTTTTGATCCTTTGGAGTAAGAAGTTATAACACACAATGCTGTGAGAGAACAAGAGGTCACCAGCTGCTACCTCTCTGAACACAGCCCTTCAGTTCCGCCATGAAGTCCCTACTAGTGCGTCCGTCCTCTGTGCAGTCTGCACTGGTGCGTCCTTACGCTAGGCTCAGATTTCGCATTGCTCATCCGGAAGCGGAAGCGAGCTCTCACTTCTCACCCCTCCTGCTCCACCAGACCAGTCTACTGCCTTTTGGATTTCCAATGCAGATTTACATTGTGGCCAGATTCCTACCACGTCCTAGTATCAGCTCTGCGGAGAAAGAAAGAGTTTCTGTTCGAAAACTTTCCATGTCCTAATAGCCGTACCCTCAGAGTGAAACATTTCTCTGAGTGGTGGAGTTTGGGGCAGGATGAAGGAGCCAGGATCTTGTCGGACCTAATGCGATTGGTAAAAACTATTTGCTTGTTTGAGGGTCGGGTGCAAAGTGGGTTGGGGGCAGTCTGCTTCTTTGCCTTTGGCCTCAGAGCCTTCACACTGCTCTGGTTGTTTTATTGTCAAGGGCTGGGAGTCATTGCTCTACCTTTAGGCTGATAGGTAGGCCATCAATACTGGCTGCTGGCTGCTACCCTCAGCTGTTATTTGCAAAGTTCGGTTCTAGGGTTGCTGATTTCTTACCAAGGTCTTTCTGTATGCACCTCTGCCAGGCCCCTCCCCCCATGTCTAGTCGTTTCTCCATTCTTTATGCCTCTGGCCTCAGCTAAACCACCCAAACAGTCTGAGCTAAACCACCCAAACAATCTCCTCGCTCTCTGAGAAGGCATGGGGTATGTGGTACCACTGTTCAAGCCTCCGTACAGATGCTGACGAGCCTCTTTGTCAGAGTACGGACGTGTCCCACGCCTCGGCCATCCTGCGTAGCTATTAGCATCTGAAAACTTAATCATATGCTCTAAGAAAAGGCTTTGATAAAGAATTTTACTCCTGCGTGTTCATTTAAGATTTAGACTTGACATATTAACGCCAAATTTAAAACCGTGTCCTCCTTATTGCAATCCTCTGTAGTTACTAGGTTCTAATAAATATTATGTCCTGCCATCATGCAATTAAAATTTTCCACCTCATTTCACAATGCAAAACATTCACATGTTGTCAATCATTTTGAAACATGATTTTTTGACATCATATAATTTCATTTCATTTTGCAGACAGACATCGCACCAGGAAATTATTTAAGAAAGAATCCTATTATATCTTTATTTTTCCACCAAATTTCACCGTCAAATGTAGTCATTTGTGTACATTTCAGTAATCTCAACAATAAACTTGCAAGGAGAGGGGATGGTAGTCCTCAGGCAACGATGGGTTTGGCAGTCATATGGGCTGAGACTCAGTTGCCAGGACCAGTTAGAAGACATGCCTTAGCCATGGGAAGTTTGCAAGCCTTGCTGCAGAAAGCGAAAAGGTTGCTGCTTCAGACAGCAACCACCTGGGAAGCTGGGAGAAAAACATGTGTGGGCGTTTGAACTCTCCTCTGTTTAATGACTAGCAGACACTAATGATTTGCCAAACATCCTGATTTAAAATGGCGGGAGTGGAAAGCAAGACTGCCTGCTGGTTGTCAGGTAGCCCACCTGTTCTTCATACCAAAGTTCCCCTGACCTGTGCCCAGTGGAAAGCTGTTACCCTTTAAGGCGCTGCTAGATGCGCATGTATATCTTGTTGGGTTCCCCTGGCTAACATTCTGCTCTGCTGTCAGCCAGGAGCACCTCCTGGAAGCGCCATGTTGCCTGTTTAATGACGGGAGATCCTTGGGGAATGATGCTGTGCTCAGCCTTTGGAGGGGTTGGAGTGGGCGGCCGGCGGCTGGTGTGGGGAGGGCTCCTCTCAACTGAGCAGGAAAGGAAAGCTAGTGGAAGTGTGGCCATGGTACTGCTCTCTGCAGAACGTTTCCTAGATTTTTTTTTTCCTAGAAGGGTCAGCCATATTATCCAGGTCCCTTTATGGTGTTTGTGAGAGGAAAATGAGAGCGAAACTAGGCGTTGAGGGTCTGACTAGAGAAGTGGAGCAACGGTCCAGTCTGCAAGGGTGGGAGACAAGGTATGTTGAGTGTTTAGAGCAGAACACATGTTGTGGTGCCAACTTGTGATCACTTGTCAGCCCAGGGAAGTTAATTTGATTAGCACTCAGCCATTATCATGCAGACCTTATAATGGTCTGAGTCGTGGTTTCTAGATAATCATAGCAGTGAGAACAAAGACCATTTACCATCCCCTGGGCTTTACCTTGCCTCACACTGTAGTGCTTGGTTAAGCGATGCTGTATTTAATGTACATACAGGAATGTTAAGCATCAATAAATATAAAAGTGAAAGTCTTGGTAGCATAGGAAAGGATTTTTAAAAGATGGTTACATTTGATTATTATATTAATTGCATTCATGATTTTATTACTGGTCAGTTGGTGAAAGTGTATGGAATGTGTTACAGTTTCACAGGCCATCTTTAAAACTGTGTCTCTTAAAGGACAAAGTGGCTCAATGGATTTTATATATTGTCTCTGTTTGACACTGTGAAATCCAAATCACATGACTAGAGTGGCAGAACTCAGAATCAAATCTCCTGCATCCTAAATGTTTGTTCAATGATTGCTGACAATTAAATCCATACCATATTCATTTATGGATATTCATACATGGTTATCCATTAATTATACCCATGTGTGTCAGAATTCCCATCTGCATTTTGATGGCCTGACTTGAAAATCAGAAGATGCTTCCTGATTAAAGCACGGGGCCCTGCTTCCCGTCTCCCTTCTGTTTCAAGGCCCATGTAATGCTCTTTAAAACCCAATCCAGAGGGTTGTCTCCGGGGATCAGGGACACTTAACTTTGTTCTCTAAAACCAGTTGTGTTACAATGAAGATAGTAATTAGCATTCATCATCCTCAGTGATTTTATCTCCCTCTCTGGGGTTACATAGTGCTTATCACGATGAGGTCGAAGCACACTGAGGAGCTCACTAACTTCTCGTGAAATGACATGGGAGGCACAAAGCCTCTTCCTCTGAAATGGGCAAAGCCTATCCAGCGCCCAGACAACCCAACCATGGAGCCTTGTCAGGATCTCAGATATGTCATCCTCTGAACTCCCACATTGTCTACACGTGCCTAACATTGATGCAAGCAAGTCTGCGTGTGGTAGCAAGTATCCCTTTGCATTGCAAGATATACCGGAGAGTCAGAGCTGTTGTGAGTCTACTTCTTAGATGCTCTGGCGGTAATTACTTGGCATCAAGTAGAGAAGCTGCTCCAATCATATTTAAAGAGAGTATCATCAAAAGGCCTTGTGGCCATTTCATGCGACCTACTCGTACTGACAGGAATGAGGGATTGAACCAAGGGCAGATCCTCTTCTACATCCCTCATCGCCCTTCGCTGTTTCTTTTTGTCTTTCATTTTTTGAAAGACTATTTCCTTTGCTCAGGTCTTACCCACCCAGCTGCCTCAAAATGGCAGCCCGAGGCCACAAATTGTGTAATTTTTCAGTTCCTTACAAAGCAATAGTGTTTCTTGTTTATCTTTTCAGATTCCTGAGAGAAAGTTTCAGCGGTGATGACCAGCCAGGGAGGATAGAGATGGAGGACATGCAGGTAGGTAGGTTCTTATATACTGGACAGGTCTCATTAGAAATGAAACAAGTCAAGATGGGTTTGTGTCTTTACAACCAAGTCTGGAAAAGACTGGATGTGTATAGTGGCCTGTGGAGGTTTTGATCACTTAAGAATGGAAAAAAAAACCCCACAAAACTCCATCATGGGACATTGTAGATAGAGCTGCTATCAGAGTAAACCAGGGAGAAGAAACACCTAGTCTTGGATTTGATGTCACCTCTCCATTCTTTCCTTACTAAAGTTGCAAAGCAGTGCACAGAAGCTTGAGTTTCTGTTTCTCTACACAAACCAACTTGATGGAACTGGAGGACAGAAGAAGCTGACTTCAGCTTGATCTTCTGTTTCCACTCCCACAAACCTGGACACAGGGAAAGGCCTTGTGTGTGCCACTGCCCCGGCCCCGCCCCCGGCCTCGCCCAGGCCCCCCCCCCCCCCCCCCCCGCTCTGCTTATTTGTATGCTAGGCTATCAGCTATGGTCAGGTTTGCAAGACTGACTCTGGTAGTCTTTCTGAGCACTGAGATGCTCAGTTCTCTTTTCTTTTTTCTCTCAGGAAAGTAATCACCTTTTCTAGAAATCTTGAGTAGGTTTCTGTGGTTTACTAAGGAAGGATTAAATTAGACTTAATGTTAGAAAAGATTCAAGGCCAAGTTCTCTGGGTCATGATATTGTCCTACCTAATTCAGTTCACTAGACTACAGTTGGAGCAAGGTAGCCAATTCATTCTTATGGACTAAAAGTATATACATTCCAATAGGCCAAGGTTTCAAGTGTCTACCTTTCATTTCTTGATTCCAAGCAAAAGTGTTATGTAGATTACAGGATATCTAGTGTGGTCCATTGAGTAAGAAATATGATATCACTTCTCATACCTTATTTGCATATTTTCTTTCCTTACATGGTTTTTGCTCCTAAAGCTTGTGGTTGTTTCCTTTTCTAAACTGCTTTACCCATCAGTCAGAGACAGGCGTACTGAGAGGTCCATGAAGCCTGTGTTTTAATACTACCAAGAGGAGTGCACTCACCAAGAGTTCCATTGCGGGTTTCCCCGTGTTTTAAAGATTGCATAGGTATTTGTCTCAACACTGTTAGTCTTTTGTCTTCGAAGGGACTTAACCTTGGGGTGATGCTGTTGAAAGATGGCCATTGTCCATACCATCTAACTGCTCCAAGCTAAAATACAAAACTACAGTGAACCCCAACCTGACTGTAACCACACAGCAGCATGAAGAGGCACTTGCTTTTGAAAGAGCTACTGGTTTATTTGTTTTAAGTATTGTTTCACACAGGCAAAAAGAAGAACATCCCTGAGCCTTTCAGGACCATCTAGAGAACAAAAATAGCAGAATCCACTGAGCATCTATTAAAGTAAATGTTCAACATGACTCATCCAGACCAATTGGATTTCATTTGATTGAGACTCTTTTAGTTATTTATTTTTTGAGATGGCATTTTTATTATCTTACCTTAGATGAATAAGTTTAAGTTCAGAGAGGTTCAGAGTGGTCAGTGGTAACTAACCACTGAGATTCACTGAACATCCAAGAATTTGGCTAGAATCTGCTCCTCCTATGGGTCTGAGCTATTGCATGCATAATCAATGTATTATAATGCCTTCTGGGTAAGACTGAAGCCAATCCACTGTAATGTGTGTTCTGAACGAGGCTTCCAGTCATATACAGGCACCGCCCCTCAAGCCTCTATCATGGTAGAAAGTTAAAGGGAATCAACCAAAAGAAGAACATGCTCAGCGCTCAACAGGGAGAGGAAGAGTGGGAGGGCCAGGAAGTTTGCTGATGAAGCCTGAGGAGAGTGGAGGTGACAAGCCTCTTTTTGAGCTTCCCCTGCATTCCAGGGGCCAGTGGTTAACGACAAACAGTTCACCACAGGGCAGAAAGGTAGGAGAGCTGTTCTGGATATGGGGAGATCAACTTCACACTAGAATTTCTCACAACACTCAAGAAACAATGCTCAAGAAACTACCTCTGCTGGAGAATGTGGGAAACAGAGTCTGGCCCACCCACCGCAGGGGGAAACCAGGGTAGGATAGTCATGAGGAGGGTTTTCAGAGGAGACATTTGGACAAAGTCGAGTAGGATAATTAGAAAATGAGAGAGGAGCAATTCTGGGTCAAAAGTTTGGAGATGGGTGAGTGACCCATCCCTCAACTGGGAGGCCATGCCTAACCTCTGGATATGGTCTTGACAGGTTCTCCCTCCCCTTTGTGGGGTATTTCAGCTAATGTCATCCCTGTGGGGTCCTGGGAGGCTCTTGCTTTCCTGTCATCTGGGACTTTCTGCTTACTACCCCCAGTTCCCCATCCCCCATTGCTACACACCTCTGTTCAATTTCCTGACCCTCCCATACCTGATTCTGCCCCTCCCCCCTCTCTTCTCTTCCTCCCATGACCTTCCACCCTTTACTTCCCTTGATTATTTTGTTTCCCCTTCTAAGTAGGACCGAAGCATCCACTCTTTGTTCTTACCTCCTCTTGAGTTTCATGTGGTCCATGAGTTGTATCGTGGGTGAAGGAAATACAGGGCCAAAGAGTGAAGCAGAGATGGAAGGAAAGGCCATCCAGAGACTGCCCCACTTGGGGATCCATCCCACATGCAGACACCAAACCCAGACACTATTGCTGATGCCAAGAAGTGCTTGCTGACAGGAGTCTGACACAGCTTTCTCCTGAAAGGCTTTGCCAGATCCTAAACAATACAGATGAGGATGCTCTCAGACAACCACTGGACTGAGCACAGGGACCCCAATGGAGGAGTTAGGGAAAGGACCAAGGAGCTAAAGGGGCCTTATCTGGCATCAATGGGATGGGAGGACCTTGGTCCTGTGAAGGCTTAATGCCCCAGTGTGGAAGGATGCTAGGGTGGTGAGGCAGGAGTGGATAGGTGGGCGGGGGAAGCACCCTCATAGAAGCAGGGTAAGCAGGGATGGGATAGGAGGTTTGCAGAGGGGAAACTGGAAAAGGGGATAACATTTGAAATGTAAAGAAATACAATATCCAATTAAACAAAGGAACAAACAGGACAAGACGATCATTCCTGAGATATCCACAAATTCCCTCACAGTTCCACAGATGGGGTGACAGTCTTAATTTTATTTTGACATTATACATTTTTAAACAAAGTTTAACATAAGTTTAAATGTTACAAACAAAGAAAGCAATGAGACAGCAAGGGGACAAGGCACCAGACCTGTCACAGAACGGACAGGGTTGACCTTCCAGACATAACAGAGGGCCAATACCCAGAAGACTCCCCCCACTTTCTACTGTGACTCCCAATTCTTCCCAAGCTTTGGCTGCTTCTCCCTAATCTCTCCTGTGACTTCAGAAACCAACCTGTCTCTTAATTTTGCCCTTTCCTCTTGGAAGGAGCTTTGTGCAATTAGCATGTGTTTTTTTTATTATTATTTTGATCACATTTTGAAAGCTTTATTTCATGCATTATAGGAGTGTTGAGTGAATGTGTATGTCGTTGAGTGTCCAGCAGGACGGTAGACTAGAAGTCACGCGTCTTTGCTTCCTTGTTGACGGTGTCCCAAGCACCCTTTTCTTACCACATCCACTGCCGGTGGTTCATGGCTCAGTGCTGACTCCATGTGCGCACTCTTAGCCTCGCTGGGCCTTTCCTCTTCTCTGCGGTCTTCTGTCCACCTCCCCAGCCCTATACCTACTTCTAATTCTGCCTAGTATTTCTCATCTTTATTTCAAGTTTCTCTTTACACTTTTTTTCTGTCTCTTCCAAAACCTTTATGGTCATTCTTAGGGTATAAAGTGGTATTTAAAAAAGGAAGATAACAATTTAGAGTAGACAAGATGATGACTAGAAATGACTAGGAGACAGGAGAAACTTTTTCACTCAAGGAAGCAGACTCCAGGGCCTGCAACCCCCCTGCTATGGCTCTAGAACACAATCTCCCAAGATGCAGAACAAATGCCACCATAGAAGCATTCCGGCATGGTGTGTAAGGTGCTTTCTAAAGGGAAAAAGACTGCAAACTTCCCTTCTTTGGTAATATTTTCCATATAAGTACTATGTTTGTAAGGATGGTTTTCTTTAGTTATCTAACAAACATTTCCACAGTACTTATTATACACCAGAGACTGTTCTAAGTAGTTTTTTAAAAGATTTGTTTATTGTATGTATGTACACTGTCACTATCTATTCTTTTCTTTTTTAAGATTTATTTATTGTATTTATTTGAGTACACTGTAGCTGTCTTTAGATACCCTAGAAGAGGGCATCAGATCTCATTACAGATGGCGGCGAGCCACCATGTGGTTGCTGGGAATTGAACTCAGGACCTCTGGAAGAGCAGTCAGTGCTCTTAACTGCTGAGCCATCTCACTCTCCAGCCCTCTAAGTAGTTTTAAAACAAATATTATCCTTCCACTTTGCAAATAAAGAAAGAGGGAAGAGGGTACTGGGTACCTTGCTAAGGTAGAAGCGCTCACTGAGAGCTGCAGCTTAGGTCTGGGTTGGCAGATCTGCACCTCCACTGCGACCTGCCCAACCAACTCCAGCTGTTGCTCCCAGCCATCAGCCAGCATGACACGTCTGAACTTGAGGCTATGTTTGTAAGTGTTGGTTGTGGCCTCATTAAGAGTTGTCCAGCAGTTCTCTATATACTTACAGTGATGACAAAAACGTACAGTGGGAGAGAAACAACTGTTTCTACATCAGAGAAAGAAGGGTTTCTTATCTGATTTGTCTTAATATATTGATTAACTACTATGTGTATGTACATAAATAATACTTACATATATAAACAATATACATATCGGTATGTGTGTGCTTATACATATATATTCAAATGCTACATGAATATATGTTGCCTAATCCACAGAGAGCATCACCAATATTTCTTCTTTATTCTTTTGTATGCCAGCAGCTTTCTTCATGCATTTTCATTTTCCACATTTTTCAGAGTGATTGGATTAGGTCGCATACACTTCTCCTGAAATATTAAGTATACACAATCACATCCACACACTGGGCCTGGAGTTATGATCTATCATTTCAAAAACCCGCATGGTAACAAAGAGCACATCAGGCCTGAGCTCGGTGAAGTATTAGGTCTAAAGAACCACCTGCCATTCATCTTCTGCTAATGTGGAGACTAACAAGACCCTGGAGTTCCTATCCCATCGGCAGATATTTTGGTGCTGAAGCTCTGAAATCATACACCCACATGTGCACAGACACACAGACACACACACACAGAGACAGACACACACACACACATCACACATGTGCATACTACACTAACCTTCTTACTCTGGCCTTGTATATGTTTATGAAGATCAATCAATCCATTTGATTGAGAGTTCCTGTCAAGCAGGAAAAGGATATTGACCTAATATAGCATTCCTGGATTTATTTTTTTACAGGTGAAAAGATGCCAGCTTAGGTGGCCATCGAACTTGCTGAGATGTGTCCTCATGTTTAATTTTGGAAAAATATGCTAGAAGAAGAATGGAATAGTTGGGCCAGACGGATATCATTTTAAGGCCCTAATTGACTCTACCTGACAACTCTCTACATCTTGCTTTCCCTCAGGAGCACCTGGGTTTAAAGTTGCATGTCTAGGTCTCACCTGACCCCTTTCATCATTTGCAGGTTTTTCTGCATGTTCTAGAAAACCATATTCTTGCTTCACAAACAAGTCACGCTGATTACAGCATCGTTTCCTGGCTGGAAGAGGTCACTCCGCCTGCTTCCCAGACACATCCTGGGCTCCAGCAGGCCACTCCATTTTATTTTTTTTGCCATTTCATTTTGGCGTGCTCACACCCATGAGCATGCGTTGGGCCTTTACCATCATCTTCCTTTAAAGACCAGTGTTTAGAACTTCTGAGTCTTTTGCCTTAAAACAGTTCACAATTGGTCTAAAGTTGAATCTATAAGTAGAAAAAAAATCACCCCAATATTTTCACATAAAATTCATGGAAAAATACGTGTAAGTCAATTAAATGAGTTTGTTCCACACGGAGAAAGGTTGTGTCCTGTGAAGACATGGCATCAATCCCTGAGTGGTCTTGTCCATAGTTATTTATGTCATGTACAAAACACAAGCATCTAGATTTAGCCGGTCATTTTGTGCACGGCTCACTGTGTAAGGATTCTCTTACACAGTGCAGATCCCTGTGCTTAACCTCACGGGCCAAACGTCCTGATTCTTTTGTGACTTTTCCACATGTCAGTGGGACGCTGTGGCTTTGTGCAGACAGACTGCAGTGTGCTTTCTCGCCAGTGTTCGCATCTGCTTTATTGATGTAGAACAAAGTTTCATTTGCTTACTGATTTTAATTTGAAAAAGAAAAGCTAATGAATGTTGGATTGCATTCTTCAGAGAAGGTAATAAGCCTCGTATGTTTTATAAAAAGCTACCGCCCTCTGATTGTCAAAGTTTACTTCTTTCTTTCCAGGTTCTTCTTTGTATTGTTTTACAATCTAGGTATATCTGTTTAACATGAAATGCAGAAAATGACAGGGCTCAGACAGCTACTGCATCCAGTGACAAAGATTACTGTCATCCTGGCTCATCAGTTAATTCATCATTGGCAATGGTCCATTCCATTTCCTCGTAGCCTAGCAACAGCCAATGATGGGGAGGGCTTCTTGTCATGTGACAATGGTATGTGGTACTTTCCAGAATGCTTTTACATAAAAATAGGATGATAATTTATAAATTTACATTTTTATTTTAATAAATGGGAATATTTGGTTTTAGGAGTTGACATTCACACGGGAGCCGATTTTATTGTGCAGACCATGACTTTATAGTGCTGGACTGATGGCTGGAAAACAGAAATGGAGTTATCAGTTTCACACATAAGCAGGGCTTAAAGTTCAGAGTCCAAATGCCCTACTTTACCTTAGTGTAAGTTATGCTTCCCCGCAGACGAAGCACACAAAAAATAATGCATTAAAATGAGAGCTATTCTTGCAGCAGTTCTTACAGCTATTGTTACACACACACACACACACACACACACCGTGAGATTTTTTGAACTCTGATGTCTAGCATTTTCATAATTGATTGTAATAATAAAAATAATAACAAACAATAATAAAGCAAAGAAAGCTAGAAGCCACCACCGTTGCCCTCACTACTTAGCTTCAGTCTCCCACAGTCTCCTAACCTTCCACTGATGACTCAAGCTTTGGCAAGTTATTGGAAAAAGCTGCTCATTTGTTCTGAGTCCCAATTTTAGTGTGTATGAGTGGGCTAGCAGCCGCTGAGCCCATCTTCTGCTGAAGAAGTGATAGAACATCCCATTTAAACGTCATAATGCCTTTCTCCTGTTAAGACAGCACCATTAAGTAAATAGTTTTATTTTAGTGCTATAGTTAAGAAAATCTATAATCACCTCCATATAATTTTTTGAAAAATCTATATTTTGCCCCATCTGGAGAGACAGGAGTAGAAATAGGGAACTCCCTAAAACATGAATTCCGTTAAATATTAAAGAGAACTCATCAATGATTTTATTAGTCTCTGAGCTCAGTAAATGCCTCTCTGACATCTAAAGCCTAATGATTTTTTTAAAATATATTTAAAGCCTTGCACTGCACCTTTAAATATTGAACAATATTGAAAAATATTGAAGGCCTTTTTTCATATATTAGCTTTCGGCAGGGCTGTTGTATGATTTCCACTCCTCTCATGACATTGTAATGATGTTACCACATACAACTTTATCTTGCATGAAAAGGTGAAGTCATGAGTGATTTCTCCAATTTAAAAGCACTCAACCCTCACACTGCTAGAAATGAATATTTTGCATATATTCATGCAACAATGATTCAATTTAAGATTTCTATTTTCAAACATTGCTTGAAACCTTCAGTATGTTCGCAGTAAAATTGCCAAAATGTGTAATAAGATTTATTATAGATGAGTAGCATTTTATTTAGTATTTCATGTTAACACGCTTTTAGGGTTACCTGCTTTAGCAGGAGAATCCATCTTTCTAATAAGAGATAGCATTTTATTGTATTTTTAAAAATATTCCTGCCCAAACACACACACACATATATTATGACACAAACTGATTTTTTTCTTTCTGGCAATGCAAATCCAAACATTGCTCATGTCGACACTCAGCACCCTCACACAAAGCTGCTCTGGCTAAAGGGAACGGAGAAGCTTTAGTTTCTGTTTCTCTACACAAACCAACTTGATGGAACTGGAGGAAAGAAGAAGCCGATTTCATCTTCTGTGTCCACTCCCACAAACCTGGACACAAGGAAAGGCCATCATGCTCGCCACTGCCGCGGCCCTGCCCCCGGCCCCGCCCTGCTGTGCCTCTCTTTCTTGCACATCCGTAAAATGGGTAAGGAGTTTTGCTGTGGAGGATACACTTTGCAGGACCTTGTCCCGCACCTGCGTCTGTGGTGAGGATGCTTGATTTTAAAAGACTCTAAGTTTCCACATCAAATCATCTCATAAAAAGTACAGGTTAGCAGAAGACCTTAGCTGGAGCCACGTTGCAGGAAGAAGTCTTTCAGGTTGATGAAGGAACGAGTTGAAATGCTGTGGTGAGCTCGCAGACGAGAGCTAAGAAGTTGTGTAGCCATGTCATCACCGCCATGGCTAGGACAGTGGAGCCCCGCTGCAGACTTGTTCCGTTCCTCTGGCCATGGCTCGTCTTAAGTTCCAACCTCGTTTCCATGCAAGTTTTCGGTCACTTCAGCAATGAACAAGGGAGCTGTCTCTAGCCTGGCTTTGTGGGCTTTAAGGCAGCAGCCTCCCCCTCACGAGGAGTTTCCACACATGCACAAGCATGCTAATGTACAAAGCAGAGCTGCATGCATGTGGCCCTATGCAGGGCTCTCTGCATGTGGGTAAGTTTCTACCACCTGGCTGGGCACAGGAAGGACATACTGACAGATTTCCATTAGATGGCACCTAGAGTTGCCAGCAGCTAACCGCACGCACAGTCACTTACAGGCAACACAATGATATGGACACAATTTCTTTTTGATTATAATTTCACCATATAAAAAAGTTACTGCAAACTGGAGAAGCATCATGGCAGTTAGTGACTTGTCCTGCATTTCTAGGAGGGAAGACAGTAGTGATCTTATTAGGCCCCTGGGTGGGCCAAATTTTCCTAATTAGATGGAAATCAGAGGCAGCCCTTAGACTGTAGTATCTTACCTGTGAGAAGTAAACACTCCCTGCTGTCAGTAATGTCCTGTAAATCATGTTAAAGAGAGGCATAATTAGCATGTTTGATCAAATCAAGCTAAAGCTACGAGGTGCTTGAATGAGTAAACGGCCACATTTCCCAGTCAACCGCAAATAGATTCTCCAGGAAATGACAGTATTTGGGGTGTCTTCCCACCCCTCTCACCTTTCACCCTTCAGACAGACACCTGTACAAGGTGAGAAGAGCTTTGGTTAAAAAGCCCCAGGAGTCCCTCACTGGCCCTCGGGGATCCCAACTCTTAGGTACAGAGGGTATGAGGCATGACACAGCCACCTCGGTCCAAGAAGAAACTTCCTGCTTTCTACACAGGAAATCTTTATCTTTTCTGGGCAGAGCCAAATCAGTTCTGCTTGTAGTTCACAAACCATTTAGGAAAAACAGTGTTCCTGGTTAAAAGACAGGTGGCTTGGCACAAACTATTCTCATCTTCATGTTTTTAAAAAAATGTACATTGAAAAAAAAATTCATCAAACCGCCAAAGGCTAATTAGAAACGAAGCTGGTGTGCAGACGAGTGCCCAAGTGGAGCGGTTGAAAGAGATTTCAAAGGCATTTAGTCCCTGAAGCAGGCCATCCAGAGACAACCCCTGGAGTCTGTATAGGAGACAATGCTGTTCTTTCTTTCAAGGACAGAAGAAGGAAGAGGGCTTGGAGGGGAAGAGGGGAGGGGAAGGAGGAGGAATCAGAGCCACCTCCCCAAAACCTCAGTGGCAATGTCCTTAGTGGTTAGCAGTAAACGTACACTCACACTGGGATTTAAGCAGTTTCGTCTGGGGTCAACAAGAGGCATCATCAATAACAAAAGCAGAGACAGTGATGAAGTCCACATCTCCCCTTCACATCCAGTCAAACAATCATAAAATAAGTGGTTTCAGTTCCCCTTCCAGGTACAAGGAGGCATTTTCCCAGGTGACAGGGTGTTGGAGTATCTTGCCTGAGGCTCCGCCTACAACTTTTCTGGTTCCTTCTGAAACACAGGGTATGAATTTGCTTTCACCACACCAAGACCCTGTGTTGCTTTGTAGCCTCCGCCTTGGGCTGAATGAGTCTCTTAGAGGAAGTGATCTTACTGTCAGTTGGCTGTATGACTGGAGAATGGTCTTGGGGATGTACCAGGGATGAGATTATACTGAGACTACTTATGGGAATAAATAAAATAAGCAAGAGCCCAGTTGTTGCATAAATCCCAGAAAAAGTAAAGAACTGTATTTTTATTAGAATCTTGCAAATTATATTCATGTGTATAGAACAAAGGGACTGTAGGTTGTAGCGTTCTGTAGTCTATTTCAAGTTTAAGGTTCAAATACTGTTGTTTATTGATATAGATATGTAAGTGTTCTGTGTGCAATAAAATGTTCATTTTTTTACTTATATAGCTATAATCTTTTTAAGAAGTGAATTTTAAAATACAGGGATAAAGAATGCTGTTTTATATATTTGAAAATCCCAAGTCTTTATTAGCCATGAGTTCTAGATTATGACTTAAGAACTTAAGAATGGACAGTGTAGATGTGCCTACTGACTCCATTTCATGGGCCAGAATACTAAGAAAATGTGTTAAAAAGTCAAACGTGGGGCTGGGAAGATGGCTAAGTTGTTAAAGGGCTTGCCTTGAAGGTAGATGTGAGCATATTCCTATGAATTTGCTTTCACCACACCAAGACCCTGTGTTGCTTTGTAGTCTCCGCCTGTGAGTGGGCGTGGCTGCCAGCCTGTGACTCCAGGTGCAGAAGACTGAGAAGCGGGGTCCCTAGAGCTTTCTGGCAAGCAAGACTAGTCAATACAGAGGAGCTCTGGATCTGACTGGCAGACCATGCCTCCGTGAGTAAGGTGGAAGTGGAGGATTTCTCAATATCAATGGCAGGACTCCTTTAGACTCTTGTGCACTTGTGTGAGCATACCCATGTACCTACACACAAAGCCAGACATATACACCACAAGTATGTAAAACCATGAACACACATGTATAATATGCACACATACAAACACATACACACACTTATTAGAGAGAGAGAGAGAGAGAGGGAGAGAGAGGGAGAGGGAGAAAGAGAGAGAGAGAGACAGGGAGAGAGAGAGAGGGAGAGGGAGAGTCGGATCTAGGTTTCCCCATACCCCAATCCTGATAGGGCTTACCTCAGCACTGCTACTTTCTTACTTTGTTTTGTGTTGTTTCTCCCGAATCAAGACAAACGAATTTATGTTTAAAATGAAGAGCGATACACTGACTACCTTATTATCAGAAGAATGTTCATTTCCTCTTTGAAAAGAGGGAGCTCATCAACATAAATACAATCTCAGTGTCTCCCCACTGGGCCATCCTTACTAAATTGTCTGATGATGGGCTCCTACCTTCAGGAGGTTGCTATATCAGTTTGATGATTTCTGTCTATTCAACGGATTACTAAGTTTCAGTCTTATAGGGTGAGTGTCTTAAGTCAAATAGCGTTGCCTGGGGAGGTCTTCACTGACCACCATATTTTAAATTGCATAAAAACTAACCCACAATATGCCTTCTGCCTTCTTTTCTGTTCATTTGTCTCTAAGGTACAAACTACCATTAGATCTGACTTTTTGCCCTATTCATAAAAGCTCTATAGGGGAAATACTGTTTGTCCATTTACTCACCAAATGCCTAGGAAATAAGTGACTGGAATGAATGGGTTTGACTTCTCAAGGAGCTTTTTAAAAATGCGCAACAAATTTAATAATTCATCAAGTTTAATTTCCTTGTTTGGTCTCTGTCTCCTCCTGTCTTTTCTATGTGTTGTTTCTTTTGGTAATTTATGTGACATCAAAATGTAGGCGAGGGATAAAATATCATCATTTAAATTATTTTACCTCCCTCAGACCGAGACAACTGGCTGTGTCAGCAAAAGGCTCGCGTTCTGACTGGTGGTTTGGACGCCGTGAGGGCATTCTCTTTCCCCAGGGCTGTGCTTCAGTCTCTGTAGCTAGCTTCTTGGCACTGGAATTTGGTCATAGGATACTTGAGCCATGACCTAAACTAAAAGAACTTGCTAGGTAGCATCCTTACCAGGATTCCATAGCAGGTGTGAAGTCTGAAAACACTGGGGTCTGCAAGGGTGTCATCTATTGATTCTAATCTAAACATAGCAGTTGGCTTTCGCCTGCACGGCACATCCCCCGATTTTGCACGTGCTATCTACCTTTTCTTTCTGATGATGTTACTCACCCAGGCCTCTTTGGAAATTCTCTCCTATCTATGTGCCTATCTAACCATAGAGAGGGGAGGAGAGAGCAGACGAAGACTGACTGACCAGCCGGGTCCATCAGAGTTCTGCTCCCTGCACCAGGCTTCTTCTGCTGGAAATGGGTGCGAGCCTCCCTTACACCTGCTAGGCTCAGTGTTTGGGATTTTTCCAGCGCTTCCTTAGTGGTGCCTGTGTTACTGCATTGAGTGGATCCGCAAAACAGTCTACAGCCTGTACACACTGGGCAATCACGAGGAATTCTTCAAAAACAAGCTCAGGTTGGTAAATTTTTCCACCCAAAATAATAATAACAATAACAATAGTGGATACAGCCACAATAAACAAGATATGCCCTGTATGCTTCCACCCAATTATTAGCTAATAATGCATAATTATGATTAATTCCACTCTTTAAATGCAGATTCTAAAGAGCAATAACCATTTATTTGATGTTTTCACGTTATTCTCCCGCACGTCCTTATGTCAATTATGTGTTGTCAGGCACATCTGATTGTGCTCTAGTGTGGTTTGGATGGTTTGGTAATTGTACATTAAAAAAAATAACAACACGTGTTTAGTATAAAAATTAATTATGTTAAGCATTGCTACTAATTTTGCCAGGCGAAAAAAAAATGCCATCCCACAAATTTTGTGCATAAAGCCGGTGGCCAGCCTACTTAGGGGCTTTATGGTCTGTGGCTGGGTCTGCGAGGGAGCTGTTTCTCAGGGCTGAGACAATGCAATGGATGCATTCTGCCACTGCTCAGGTCCCTGTGTTCCCTTAAAATTTGTCTTTGGCCTCCGCCTAGTCAACCACTTCCCAATTTCAATTATAATAACGCTGCTGAAAATATCATTTTGAAATGATGCTGCATTCCAAATTGACGGAGCTGCTGCCAGCAAGCCGGACAGTCGGGGATGAAGAACCACTCTTTTAGTTCACAGTTGTTCTTGTTTATAAGAGGCCAGTGCTAGGTAATAATTAGGACATATAGTAGCTGTGCTGTAGACACCTCTCCAGAAAATTCTGTGAGCGAGGAAACGGAGAGGCATAAGCAGGTGGGTTTGGGTGAACGAAGCCGGCTCAGTATGGCAATCTTTGGGGACTATTTTATTGTGTTGTATTAAAAATATCTGGTTCTTAAAATAATTTTCTGCTCTTGTAACTCAAAATAGTGATTGGTAGGAGGAAAGAGAAAGGAAACAGCTAGTTGGCTTTATTTCCGAGATTTTATTAGTCTGATTCTTTTTGATTTAATCAGCCACGAACACAGCTAGCAGAAGACAGTGACTTTTCACTGAGATCAGCTCCTGCCCATAACGTTGTGTTGTGATTGTAGGTTAATGTTAATGAAACATGAAAAGGCGGGCCCTTTTTAGGAAAATCTGTTATTAACAAATAAAGGCTTGGTAACATTTAGAATCACACCAGGAATCACACTGTCAGAAATATGGCTAGAGCAGATTCTAGAATCAGCCTGCCACGCTGAAGTGATAAATTTGTTTACATCCCTGAAAAGTTCTAACTCAGTACAGACGAGGTGACGTCCCTACTTTTCACATTCATGTTCAATTCACAAACATAAAGAGACTCTGAGCCATTAGGGAAGCTTTCATTTTGGCTGGGGAAGGACGAAATGATAGTGATAGTGGCTTTCATAGCAGAAAATAATTGTATACTTTTCTTATTATTATTTTTGGCAAGGCGCGCACATTTCGACTTCCCGGTGTATTACATCATTACATTGTATAATGCATCATAATGATAGAGTGAATAGAGATGAAGAAATGCCCGTGTCTGCTCCAAGTTTAAAGACAGAGAGACACTGCCTGCATTTCCAGCTGGGGACCTGCTGCTTGGGATGAAGCCGAGCCGCCTTCGAAGCCACTTGGTGTCCACATTAATCGTGGCCTTGCCAACCGGCCAGTTTCACTGGCGCATAAATTAGTGGGGAATAATTCCACTCGTCTTGAGAACCAGATATCGGAGAACTGATTTGTGAGCTGAAGATGACTTCCTTTGCTGTGCCAGGTAACCACCCGCCCCAGGATTGTTGCTACGCAAAAATATTCTTGGTCCACCTCTAGCAGGCCTGCCTGACGGTTACAGTGGCCACCAGGACAAATGTTTTCAAAAAATATTACTTCAACAATATATTTATGTATTAAAGTAAATCGGCGTTCAAGTCCTGATTATTGTAAAATGAAAGCCTACTGCAGCCCCCGAGAGGGAATTCAAGCACTCTGGTGATTAGTGTGAGTACTGGGACATGCTAACTGAGAGGCAGTGACCGTCGGAGCCGCCACGTAGAGCGAGCCAACGGTGAGCTAATGCAGCTGGTTACAGGAGAAAGGGAAATTTTATTCAACTTATTTATTCTCTTTCCTTGTGATTATGTTGTATCATAGTCTTTTTCATAGACTATTTTTAAAAGGTTTATTCTTATTTTATGGCTATTTGTCTTTTGCATGCATGCATGTCTGACGCCACAAGCATGGATTGCCACAGAGGCTAGACGAGGACTTTGCATTCTCTAGAGCTAGGGTTATGTCATGTGGGTGCTGGGAATCAGACCTCAGTTCTTTGGAAGAGCAGTTAGTACTCTTAGTTAATGAAATGAACAGGCCGTCCCTCAGCCTCCATATATATATATATATATATATATATATATATATATATATATATATACATACATACACACTTTTGCCTGCCAGAGCATTTTACATTTTTTGTTTTACAGCAGCGAACACAAATATATAGATTATTTAATTAATGTTTTTCAGGAATTCGTAGCCCCCACTGGCCTTGAACTCACTCCTGATCTTCTTACCTCGACCTTCTAATTGTGTGATGCACCCCACACCCTGCTTCCTTTAACACTCTGTCATGACCTGTCTGAGAAGCGTTAAGCAGTCCGTCCTGTGAGAGCAGTGTATGCTTTGCATTCTGCTAGGGGTAGGGAATGACATCAGCCCAGAGTCTTTTCTTCCCACAGTTCAGAGGTCCAGATTTCACTGCGTCAAAATGACATGTTTCTGGCCACACCGAAGTTTTAATGTTCACATAAACACTATCTCAAAAGTCACTTTATTTGGCCCATTCAGACTCAGATTTATTGAGAAAAGCCATACTGGCTTAATTTTTATTTTTATTTAATTTTATTTATTTATTTATTTATTTATTTATTTATTTGTAGTTCTAAATCTTAGCAGACAAGGACAGAGAATGGAGTCAAGTTCCTGGATGCTTCTGGCTGGGCATTGCTAAGTATTAGTGTATGCATGGACATAGCCTATATAAGGCCCCAGTTCAATCACCAGCACCAAAAAAAAAAAAGGCAAAAAAAAAAATCTATCAAACCTACCAAACAAAGACATAAACACAAAATTCACCACTAGTACCAACACCAGTAACAACCAGATTTTAGATAACAGAATATTTTGTGTTTTCTCCACTTCACGCAATGCAAGGTTTCCTTAACTAAATAAAAACATAAAATGGAGATGTGCTTAGTTATTGAGAGAATTCAGTCCCGAGCTACCAGCCAGTGAGCGGGTCATTTCAGTGTTTGTCCTCCATGTGGTTGGAGGTGCTGTGCCCTGTACCACAGCTGTTGCTGCTTTACCCTTAACAAAGGTTGTAGATAGAGACTGTTGTTTAGCAATCACAAACAGAGGCTTCCAAGTCACGTGAATGAATAGGCCTGGGACCCAAAATTCTAGCAGCTTCTGCAGCACCCCTAGAAATGTACAATCATTGTCACGCTTCAGGATTTGGGTGAGTGGAGGATACAGCCTTTAAATCAGTTTATAGCGAACACTTAACAAACAGTGCTATTCTGTTTGAGTAACTTCTAGATCCTGCTACAGCCTTATAAAGCAGTCCACTACTGATTCTACTAAATGTTCTTGCTTATTTTTTATCTCTGCATGACTACTAAGCAGGACCCCTTCTCTCGGAGTCCTCCATCAATTCTCTATCTGAGTGTTTCCTATGCATTTCTTCGAGCCCTGTTCTGGGTCTCTCTTGACTTTGATACCTTAATTCAGTACATTCACTTACCATTATTATTTATAATACTCACTGTAGACCACTGGCCCCTGTGTTGAGGTTACACAGCATCACCATAGGGAAGTCATTGGTTCCTGTCCCCTTGCAGCTTCCATTTCTACAGAGTAAGTGAACCTTCCGTCAATATTGCAAAGATAGCTATTGACCTGCAGCAGGTGAATGCTCAGAAGGTGAGGTCCAGGCTGACAAGAGAGCATGTCCCTGGGCACGGGCACAGTCTGTGTGGAAAATATTTTCTTGAGGAGGTGGTATTGGGCTCACATCTAGAAAATGAGGTAAGATGTGAAGAGAGTCTATCGTGTTCTCTACCTGTGCTACGCCCAGAGGAGCTAAGCCTGTCTCCTAGGAGCGGCTGATTTCAGAACACGTTTTCTAACCCCATAGTGAACAGTTAGTTGCCACTTCTTGGCAGCTCACATATAATTACTGTCAAAAATATTTATTTGACTTCCTTCCAAATACACCTCATTCATCTATCCGTTCATTTAGTCAACAAACATTTACAGAATATCCAGGGAGGTCTTTTTCATACTTTGCATATCAATTCTGTAACCACACACCCTTCAGTGCATTCTTCCATCTCTAGATCTGGTTTTATTTAACTATAGGAACTATATACTGTGGTTTCTATGTCAGCAACTTAATCGCTAATGCCACAGTGCTGAGAGGTGGGAACTCTTGGGAGGATATTAGGTCTTGGGAGCTGTGTCCTCAGGACTGTGCTAATGCCATCTTTATGGGACTGAGTAGGTAATCACAGGAATGCTTTGCTGGTAAAGGGTAAGCTTCCCACTTTCCCCTCATGTTCCCTTTCCATACGTTTCTCTGCTATCAGACATTGTACACCATGTTATGTGGCCCTCACTTAGACTTCCCAGCCTTCAGAAACTTATACCAAATGTACTCCTATTGTTTTTAAACAATCCAGCTTGTGGTCTTCTGTACTGGCAACACAAAATAGGCTAAGGCATCAAGTTCAAACTTTGTTAGTAGGTGTCATCTTTCATCACGTGGTGTCCCATTCAATGACTTGTACATAGTTGCCATTCTGGAAGCTGATAATCTTTGACCTTTGTGCAAATCTCTCTCAGAGCTATCCCTTATAAGTCCCTGGCAGCATGCTGCAATGTTGAATGTTTCTAGCCTAACAAAAAACATAATTAGGAAGGTAAATCTGCTGAAGCTGAAACAAATCATTTAATTCATTCCACAAGCCAAATGGAAAATGATTTTGAGATTATCCACTGTATTGGGTTATCTGCTCTACTGCTCTGTACCATTAGCTCAGGCAGTTGGGGATTGCTTGCAATTCACAAAGAAGCAGATTGTGTTTGGTTTGCATTGGCTGTGTATCCTTCTCTGAAGAGGCTATGAGTCCTCTCCAATTCAGTGAAGGCAGCCAGTCAGGGTGGCCAGCAAGCCAAGTCGGGCTCTCCTGTGTTGGTGCTTCTGTGCGGTGTAAGCATCTGCACATGTAGACAGGCTTTCTTCTGTCTAGCTCCTTCTCGGCTGAGTGGGGCGGGCCTGAGAGTGGTTCAGTCATCTGGACTTTTGGGTAACAGAGATTCCTTTTAGGATTCTGCCTTTCTCAAGAGAGATAACTGAACAGACACTTCCCTGTCTAGAGTCTACATAAGGCAGATGCTGCCTGAGTTTCTAAAGGGGCCTACAACCTCCTCACCATGACAGACTTTGAGATACTGAACATCTCAGTGGTCAGGTTCTCTTGGATGCTTTAATGTAGTTTGTGCTATTCAGGATACACTCCTGTTTGGTTGGCCAGAGTAGTAGGGCCACCATGAGGAACTCTTTACAAGTTTAGAGTGACTCTATCTCAAGACATATTGTCAGAAGTGAAAGATGACATTTAAAGGAGAGTAGCTGCAAATCCATGACTATGAAGTAGACCATGAAGAAGGTCAAAGGCAAAGTGGCCAATACTACAGGTTTGAAGAGAGTTTGGCTCTTTGCAAAGCCTAAGACCAAGTCTTTCAGAAACACATTGGCAGGGAGAGGATGCTAGAACATGTGGATGGGTAAAGTAGAAGATCATCAGATACGTAAGAATTAGATTTTCTTGTTTGCTTGCTCCAGGTATGGCTGGATAGTCTTAAGAGATTATATTCATCATCTTCTCCAAATTAATTTGGAGGAACTTCTCTGTTCTCTGGCTGCCAGTGATTGTAGGCCCAGCTGCATTTGGGTCCAATGTGAGTCGCCCTGGCAATGTTTGGCTTCTTAGGCAAGAGAGGCAAAGCCAGACATCGGAAGGTATCACATTTATTTCAGCACTTCTTCAGAGTTTGGCTCTACTTCCTCACAATGCAGGAAGGCTGAAGTCTTAAGGAGGAAACATTTAATAAAAAAAGTAACTCCGGATTCAAAACAGATCATTAAAACTGATTAGGCAATTTGCTAATATCACTTTATGAATGATCTTTTTAATGCTAACCCAGGAAAAATAACACGATGGAGAATATATTAGTACTATAATTCTCAGATTAAAAAAAAATTAGTCTATTAACATTACTATAGACTAAATACAGGACATTGTCATTGGTATTAGCAGGTTGTAAAAATATAAGAAAAATTTAGGTGCAACCACATGTTTACTTTTGCCCTTAGAAAAATCTAAGCTGTTTAAAGAATTTCCCATTAGACTCTCTTGATGCCAACTGCGCCAAAGCATGCTGGATATACTCTGCTGCCCTCCCATGATCATTTCTTCTCTCCATCCCTACTTTAATGCTCATTTCAGAGGTTTAGGAATGACTCTTAAAGGCAACAGATAAGAATCTAGCTACACAATGCAAGCAACTGGATTCTGCCAACCACCAGGAACAGACCCTCTCCCTGGCATTGTGCCTGCAGACCCATGAGCCTGCTTCAGGAGCTCTCCAGAGAGTGTTCCCAGATCTCTGGCTGGCAAACACTGAGATATGATTGGGCGCTGCTTTAAGTTACTGCTTTTGAGGCCATTTTCTACCAAGCAATAGAGAACTAACATAATTATTCTTTCTATAATAATATTCCATAATCACAGTTTTAATCTATATATTCCATAATCACCGGTTAGGTCTATATACTCTTGTAGGATCTAGTGCATGAGATTATAAGTTGCCTACACTTTTCAACCTATACACATTACAATATAAAGTGCATTGTTTTAGATTTAGGTCTGTACTCCTATTGCTACCCAGGTGCTTCTCCCTCCAAAGGAGGAGGTCTGATAGCAGAGGCACAGCTGCGTCTCAGGAATCATCCAGCACATCCCACAGCACTCTCAGCCTGCTCTGCATTTGTTTTCACAGACAGATTTGGTCCAGGTAGGACTATTTACTTCTGAGGGGTCTGAGAACAACTGCTGGTGACAACTCTTCCTTTACCAACAGTCCTATCCATACTGGGATTTTCACTAAAGCTGTTCGTTGGCAGTCTACAGAACGATCTAGGCAGCCTTTCACGTTGGTCCGCCCCAGGGAGAATCTGGCCAACTATATATTCACTGCTGTTTTCCCCATTATTTATTACCTAGACAGAATAGCATGATTAATTATTGATCATAGACCAGTAAATGATTAAAGTGTGGTTCTGATCAGCAGTCAAAAGTCATCTGTTTCCAGGCATTCATAGTTCTGCATAGACAGTGACAGAAGAATACCTTTCCTCCTGCATAAAATATGACACCTGTGGACAGACAGGAGTTACCAGCCAGTGTCAGAGCCCTTCAATAGCACTTTGTCTTAATAAATGTGAAATAAGGGTTTGCCAAAAGAGAGAAGCTGTTTGGAAGATTTACATGTAGCAAATATGATCTGAAATATAATAGGAGACTTCTAATTGGAATTTGTTTCTTTTACAGACTGGATGCTCTGCTGAAGAGAAACTCACTAGGAATAGCTCCTGGCCATCTGGAAAGCAGGTCAGAGTTTGCCTCCCTCCCTTCTTCCTTCCCTTCTCTTACTTTCTTCCCTCTGTCTGTCTGTCTGCCTCCCCCCCCCTCTCTGTCATTCTTTCCTCACCTTGCTGAAAGTTGATATATGGCACAACATGGTGGGGAGGAACAGAAGCTGTCATCTGCCAGGGTCTTTTAGACCTTCACAAATATTGACAAAAGGTTCTGCTTCTGTCTTAACACTCTTTGTTATTGTTGCTCTGACAATGGCAAATGGGAGTCAGTTTAGGGAAACCTCTACACGGGGCCAAGGACAGCACTGGCCTTAGAGTGTCTGGCAGTGTTGCTTCCAGAGAGATGTGTCCCAGCAGGCCTGGTTCAGGCTCTTCCTCACTACCCCTGTTTAAGCTTCTCTAGTTCCTTCCAGAAGCTCACAATCATTCTGCTGTTTAATTTTCTCCCCCCAACAGTTGCTCAACCTCCAAATGGCCAGTACATTTCAAGGACATTGTTTCTGTCCACTTCAGATGCTTTCCAGGTCTTGCAAACAACAAAAGACCAATTAAGAAAAATGAGCTAAGACCAGAAGCCAACTGTGTCCAATTTGCAAACTCTTCATCACGGCTGAAAATGAAGCTGGTACCAGTTTGCATTCTACAAAAAGGAACAGTAGAAAAATGTTCTAAGTCCCTTAAAATACATTTTTAAAAATCATGACAGCATGCCTTTACCAAGAAGGCTGATATTCGCTCTAAATAGGTGAAGCCTTAAGAATTAATGCCCAATTGTTAATTCCTGGGAGGATTTTCATTGGAAGTCCCCAAGACAAAGGAAAACTGCTTTTATTGACTGGGATCTAAGAGATGGAGGAGTGGGCAGCTGATCTTGACTGTTGGATGCATACAGTGAACTCTGGACAGACTTTCCTCTCTGAAGTTGTTAGGTTCTCTAATCCAAGAAGTGTAGAAGCTTCTGGCATGCCTAGCAAAGGTGATAATGTTGAGGCAAATGCCTGGGGGTTGAGCCATCCATGCTCGAACCTGAGCTCCCATTCTTAATTTCCATTCTTGACTGCATCACCTAACTGGCCACCATACTCTGATTTGTCGGTAACATGAACGAGATTCAATCATGAAATTTTCATGAAGCACCACACATAAAAACAGTAGTGCCATTCCCAACATGTAAAACACGATGGATAAGTCTTAGTTAGCCATTTTGTTCATTCTTTTTGAGATAACTTTTATAGAAATTTGATTTCGAGGAGATGTGGGCGACACTGAAGACTAAGTAAGACTTAGCCTGGCTCATTTGTCTACATACATTCAGAATGTGCTCTTCAGTCAGTTAAAAACCAAGTGGATCTTACAGTGCAATTTGTGAGTGCAGATTTCTAGATGTTTGTTTGAGGCATGGGCAATAGAAAGGACAATAGGATCCTTAGGAGACAAGTCAATGCACTGAACGCCCATTGAATGAACATTGTGTGCTGGACACTGGGCAATGGCTTGGAAGATAAAGATAAAGAGAATCGTGTTCTTGGCTCAAGATTTTATAGTCTGGTAACTCTATGGACATATTAGTAGAAGATTATGTGTTTGGTGAAGAGGGCTGTTATGGAGATGGTGGGATTCAGATGGCAGCAGCAGGGTGGGTGGGGCTGGGGAGAGCAGGAAGGATGCATGGAAGAAAGAGCTTTCGAGCTGCAATTCAAAGAGCTAGGAGGGGTTTTGCAGGCAGATAGGACCTGCCAGGCAGTGGGAGCCATGCAGAAAGAGAAACCATGGAAGACCATAGGGATTCAGCTCCATTAGAACACAAAATACATGGTGGAAGGAACACAGCTGGACAGTCTAGCCAAGCCTGCCCCGTACTATACCACATATTCAGTTTGAACCTTATAAATGAGAGGGAGTGACTGAGAGGTTTTAAACATTTGAGTCTTAGAATTCAATATCTGATAGGCTGGTTGGCAGAATGTAGGACTACAGGTATAAAGTGATGGCAAATAAATACCCAAGCTAGAAATCAGGAAGAGCTCACTGGTCCAGGCTTATGGAAGTAGTCAGAGGAAGAGGAAGAAGGGCTCATGAATGAATCAGAGCTGTATGGGCTAGCGTGGGCTGCAGGTCAGTCACACCACTGCTCGACATCTGAGATCCACTGTGATCTGCAGTGGTATGTCACAGTGGTAAGCTCTTGGTGAACTTGCCTGGGAGCCCTTCATTGGCCAGCTCTTACTAGCTTCCTTGAAATTCTAAACAAACCATAGTCATGGTGCTCCAACCCTGGTGATTGATGACATGACTTTAGCCTAAAAGCTTAAGGAATGTCCACTTGTCTGTGAACTTCAATTTGTCATTGAAAGGGTTTGCAAAAATGGACAACACATTCCCTAAAACTTCAGGCTTCCTGAATATGTCAAATAAAAACTGTGACCACTTAGATATAGCTAAGTATCAATTCTCACAACTGTCTACCCATTCACCTATCCATCTGTCAACTGTCCATGATCATCACTGGAGAACCACAAAAGCCACTATTGAGTTTTAACAGATAATACAAATCAAATAAGCAGCCACTGGATTCTGGAAATAACTGGTTACTATTGTGGAACCATTTTTTATTTATTTTTTTAAAAAAACCTCAACCCTCCAAAAATTTGTTTACTTGCTGTCATTATGCAAATTTTGTGTTTGTTAACATCTAATATATAATTTTATAAATGCAAATGTAAATTTTTGCACATATAATTTCTCCTCGTGTGAAGAGAATGTTTCAGAGAGTTCCTTCCCAATAAAATAATTATTGTGGACATAAACTTTTGGTAGATGCATATGTGTATAAATATGTACATTTTTGTTTGTATATGCCTTTATTATATATATGTATATATGTATATACATATATATCTACTAATCGCCATAGAACAGGTAATATTAAAAGAAAATGTGGTAGCACTTTAAGATTCTATCTTTATGAATCCATTTTATATTCATTGTAATAGCATTGATCAAAATGAATTCATTTGGTATTCATGTAGGTGTCACGTGGTCTTCCATAGGTATTTCTTTGTAAATTAGCATTTCTCAGAGGACACTTAAAATAAGTGTTACTGAAAGTCTTCATTACACATATTGCTGAGATTAGTACATTAAGGACCATGTACTTACATAATACTAATGCATTTCTGCCACTTAAAATACTACATTACCCATTTCTGATATCTAGCAAATATCTCAGGCAATTTTGAGAATTACTGACATCCTAAGGAAAGAAGTACTTTTATGATCAAGCAGGTTGCCTGTATTTTGTTCTTATTTTTTGAAAGCTAAGGTTATATTAGGTACAAATAAAAAGAATTAAAATGGAATTTATATGATGACTTTAGTAATATTTAAGTGGCTCTCACAATCAGGAACCCAAGGAACCCACAAAAACAACAAACAACAACCATAAAAAAAAACTTTCTTATTTTTTATTTTTGACAGAAGATCACATTGTTTTTTTAATGCAAACAAAGTGAACAGCTTGTGGATCAAGTATTTGCCCTGAAAACATTGAATTCCTGGATGCACCCTTTTGGAGCTAGAGTCATCTGAGAAACAAACAAACAAACAAACAAACAAACAAACAAACAAACAAACAAACAAACAAAAAAAGCAAGCAAAAACCTAAAGCTAGGGCCGTTGCTCTTGCCTGTCTGCACCATTCTCCCTTCCACCTCTCCCCATGCTTTCTCCAGCAGAACTTTTGCACCTGCTTCTCAGTTGCATGAGAATTTGTACAGCAAAGGGTCTGGTGGAGCTACAGCCCAGCACAGCCCAGCCCAGCACAGCCCAGCACAGCACAGCCCAGCACAGCACAGCCCAGCACAGCACAGCACAGCACAGCACAGCACAGCACAGCACAGCACAGCACAGCCCAGCCCAGCACAGCACAGCACAGCACAGCACAGCACAGCACAGCACAGCCCAGCCCAGCACAGCACAGCACAGCACAGCACAGCACAGCCCAGCCCAGCCCAGCCCAGCCCAGCCCAGCACAGCCCAGCCCAGCCCAGCACAGCACAGCACAGCACAGCACAGCACAGCACAGCACAGCACAGCCCAGCCCAGCCCAGCACAGCACAGCACAGCACAGCACAGCACAGCACAGCACAGCACAGCACAGCAGCAGGCTTGCAGGGCCATGAAATAAAGCTTTAGGGAACAGCAGGGTATTCTAAATCCTGGTGGGATTATTCTTAGAATCACACTTTAAAGATAATATGCGTTGAAGAATAGGGTTTCCTGGTATCCTGTTGGTGGAATGCTAAACAGAACAGCCACAATGGAAAATAACATGGCAGCTTTTCAGTAAATTAAAACAAGAACCACCATCTGATCAGGAAATCCCACTTCTGGGCTCCATATTTATCCAAAAAAAGATAAAATCTGGATCTAGAAGGGTATTAGCTCGCATGTTCATTGCAACACTTCCCACAACTACAAAGGTGTGAGAACGCCCGAAATGCCCACAGACAGATGAACTGATCAAGTTATACCACTCACATACAATGGAAAATTATCCAATCTTAATACAGTCATGGCTATGTGCACCAATATGGATGGAACCTGAGGGCATTGATAGGCTAAGTGTAAGAAGTCGGTCAGTAAAAGACAAATATTACCTGAGAAATCTAAAACAATCAAACTCATGGAATGAAGAGGGGGTGGAGGTTTGTAGAACTGAATGGGAGACCAAAGCGAGAATCACTATTCAAAGGGACATAAGCTTCAATCACCTAAACAAGCAAACCCTAGACATCCGTGGACAGAACCAATCAACGCTGCACCCTTAACAGGTTGTTAGGTAGGCTGGTATAATAAACATAACAAATGTGTTTCTGGATTAAAAAGTTTGGCACTCAAGGATTTGGGGTCATGCATGGGAGATCCTTAATACTTCTCAGATGCATAACTCATTAGCTATAGAACCCCAATTCTTCCATTTTGTACAGCTTTCCACTGTCTTTAATCTTCCTCTGTGTAGATTGTCTACACTTATTACTACATTCGAGGAGGGCTGTCTCTCAGATGGGCGTTCTCCTTGCAGACACACTGTCAGGACACATCACCTTATTTGGTGCTGACTCAGTGGGAGCCAAATTTTCAGCAGTCTACCAACTCACACCTGCAGAATTTGCCGGCACATCCGTTTTGCAAACACACAAAATGGGTAATTGGGCACACAAATGCCTATTTGCATTGCAATTTGGCATTTGTATACACAGTGATGGATTTTTTCATGTGCAAATGAGAGGGACACAAGTGCAAAATGGATGTCCTCAAGTGAGAAGGGTGTCTTTAAAAACACATACATCTTTTCAGAACCCTGCTAAACATGTGAGGAGTGCCAAAGAAAGCAGGCAGGGAGTGGATACTCATCACCTGCCATCTCAGGTAAACTCCCCAGGGAACACAGCTGCCTCAAAGGTTTCCCCCCTCAAAGCAGAGGGACAGCCAGAGCTTTTTTTTTTTTTTATCATAACAAAGGACTTGGGGGAAGAACCACAAAATCAGCTAATAAATATTAACACTTTGGCTGTCAGGAGCACAAGAAGCTTTTATATTCTTAGTGAGTTTGGCATTCTCTGACGATTGTCATATGATACCAAGCAGTACCATATTGTTCTGTTACAATGGTTTTGAGGTGTGTAGTTCTGTTTTAGCAGTAAAATTATGTACACATGTATACATAGAAACATTTGCAAGCTTAGATTTTTGAAACTGATTAACACGAAGCAGAAAAATCCCGATGGACTTGCGCAAGGCCTGGGTGCACTGTTGGCTTGCCTCCTGGGTTCTAGCTCTTTCTCTGGTTTCTCTCTACTGCTGATCCTTGGCTTTTTGAAACCCAGTGTGAAACCCAGTGCTGCTCATTCAAACGTCACCATGTCCAGAGAGGCCCAGGAAAAGAAGTTGGGCTCCCTCCATACATCCTAGGCATATATGGCCAAGGGCTGTCAGCTCTGCACCCGTGTCTGCCTGTCATCCTAGCCTGCACTAGAATCCCTGTGGACCTTGCATCGTTTTTTTTTTTTTTTTTTTTTTTTTTTTTTTGCTCCTGGCAACTCCAAGGACCTCTTCTCTGCTCTTTTAGATTCTGAATTTCCCACTCTGCCTTGGCTCTTCTTCTTTTGTTCAGGCAGATCCTGTGACACTCCGAGGAGCCTGCTTCCACAAGGGTCCACTTATAGCCTGGTTTGGGCTTTCACAAGGCACATTCCCTTGCATTGTCTCAACCTGAGCTCTCCTCAGATACCCATGCTGCCTCTGCACTGACCTATGCACCAGATGACTGGGGTGGTATCTCCGTGCGGCCGCCATCTTTGATGGGACATTAACCCACGCCATCCATGCTCGCTCTTACTCTTCACCTTCCCCCTCCTAGCATCCGACTTGCTTGCTCTGCCTCCCCTTCTCCTCCCTTGCCACTCTCATCCCAAGAGCCAGCAAGTCCTGTTTGTAAGGTCCAAGGATCCCAAGCTGGCGCCTTGCTGCAGCCAGCACTGTGTTCACCTCTGACTAACTGGGACTCCTTATGCTCAACAGTTACTCCATTCAAAGTCTCTCTTAGCACCGCCCTCCCCGACTCTGATCACACAGCATGGTCACCATTCCTCACACAGTAGGTCAGGGACAAGTCTTTAAAGAAACTAGGTCTTTCTCAGCCCAATACTGACTCACTGCTCACTCATCAGGAGGATCTCTCCAGCAGTTTGATGCAGTCCTGTGCTTGAACTTAAAGAAAAACTTCATATGTATATATATATATATATATACACACATATATGTATATATGTGATATAGATAATTATTGTTTATACATAAAATTATATAGCATATATGTATATATATATATGTATACAGTAATACTTAGCTAGTCATACCACAATACAGAAATTCTAGATGACCCCTAGTTAGTCTTTCACCTTTACATCTGATCTGTAGGTCAACAGAGAAGGCTGCAGAGTTAGTGGCTGGGCAGAGCCATGAACCTCATCTGGTGTTCTGCCTTTACCGGGAGCCAGCACACAGGTTATTATTATTGCTTTATATCTAAGCTCCGGTTCCTCCCCTTTCCGCCTCCTCCAGAGTAACAAGGGCCTAATAGGCGTCATGTACAACTGCCTATTTTTATTAAAGACAAGTGTAATCTTTTGTAGACCAAATGTCCCTATCATAAATGCTAACGGAGAAAAATATTAGGACTCATTTATTTATGAACCTGTTAATAATGAGGTGCAGTTATGAATAAAGGCTTCCTCAGCAGAAGCTTCTGAACAAACAATGCACAGTGGGGGAAAAGCAGCTAGTTAGCCTTCTTGACTTAGATAAAGCTATGGAGAAGTGACACGTGCCAGTGATTAGCACAGCCTCTTCAACAAGATAACCCTATAAATCTTTGTCTATTTCAATCACCAAAGACTCCGATCCAGTGTAAAATTAAACCTGGGATGCCATCAATTTCTGTTAACCTCTTTATATTGTTCTGTGTTCGTGCCTATGTGATAGATAGATTTTGTCATGTTATTAAATGGTGACATCTCCACACACGTGACCTAAAAATCTGTTTGCTCCTTAGCCAAGTGTTCTTAATCATCCCTGTGTGCCTTACAATAGGACAGCTACGGGCATTCCCATGCAATGCAGGGGAAGTTTTGGTCGTTAGGACTCAGGGACTGTTTGTTGAACAGCAGACTTCAACACTGGTCCCGGTCTAGGCTGTAGACTAAACTGTTCGTAATGTTCTCGTAGCATTAAGGAAGCCATGATTGGCAGTGTCTCACCTGGTCCATCCCTCTAGCATGTTTTACCGGCTCCCAGTTTTCTCAGTAGTTACTTTAAATCTAGGCTCTTTGGACTTTTTTATTGAATGTTCTTCACTACCAATGTTTTTTTATTCATTTACTGTTGTGATTATCAGGAATATCAACAAAGACTATCATCCAAACTGGGGAATAGTTGGAAATGATAAGAAATCCTGTTGATGCGGAGTGGGTTCAGGTTCAAATGTGGGAAATGTGGTGCAGGCTTAAGAGGACACTGACAGAGCCCCATCATTGCATTGCTCATGCGAGAAGGAAACCATCAACTAGACAGGATGGAGAAATGATCACTTAACTGTAGACGAAAGAGCTCCGTGCAGCCTAACGTGCTCTAGGCCTCCTTTCCCCCTCACTAACTTAAATGGGGTTCATTCAGATGTTTGCTTCCAGGTCTAGATTTCCTCTCAACCTTCTTCCTGGGAACATTTGCTCTGGGTTGAGCCTCATTTTTATTTTAAAGTTTCTCTCCCTGCTTTGCTTAACAGTAATGTGTACTTTCTCTCTCTGTCAAATAACAAGAAGAAATACTTGGGCCCTCATGGTGAGAAATGTCTCAAAATCCAAACATTAAATATTAGTTAAATTTGTATTTATACAATATTTAAAAGTACATATTCTCTATCCAGTCATGCAAAAACAGTTCACAACAAATAAATGCAGGGGTACACATTTAGATGCTGTTTAAAAGCACAAGTATGGTTCATGGTCGATGGGGGAGGGAAGACTTGGAGGCAGGTGTTGCTTACCAAGGATCTTCTGCCTTGTGAGAGATTCTCTGTTAGAATAGAATAAAATAGACCAGTTATTACTCCGATTTTTAAACCTAGTTTCCCAGGTTGTCAGTAATTAAGAAAGATAGTAATGGATCATAATGGAGGAAAAGGAGGGAAGGGAAGACAAGGGAAACCAATAGATACCTATAGACGTGTGTGTGTGTGTGTGTGTGTGTGTGTGTGTGTGCACGCCCACGCAGACACATACATGCACACACACACACACACACAGGCACATGGCACATAGGCTTGTACCCCCTTGCTGGTAAGTGACTGGAGCTGTTTGAATCATTGGGCAGTCCTCTGAAAGGCAGGCTGGCTAATCACAGAAACCTTGAAGCAAAGCAAGTAGGAATCTTCTTTGAAAGCTCCATCAAACAAACGAAATCGATGACAAATGGAAGAATTTGTCTTTTGGAGAAATTTGTTGTCTACACGAATCCCAGGCCTTGATCCCGTGCTCCAGATCACAGTCAAGAACGTCTGCCTAGGTCCAGCCCTTCCCTGCCTCCCTGGCAATGCAACTGTGGCTCCAGTACCACTGTGAGGAGGCTGCCATTTCTGCTCTGCAGCTCCCTGCCTGCTTTCCCTCTTACCTTTCCTTTCCTGTGGCCTGGGCTTTTACATAAAATGTTTAGGTGCATTCAGAGTCTCCCTGTTCTAAGAAGGGAGGAAGAATGAGAGTAAAAAGGAGAGGGAGGGAAGGAAAGAGAAAAAGAAGAATAAAACTGCGTGTGGTTTAATTTCCATTATTTTTAGGTGTTAAGTTTTTGATTAGCATACTATGTCTTAAGCTACTGTATTAGAATGCTGCTTGACTCACTTCCAAATTGAAGACCTTTAAAAAAAATTGAAGCAGTCCAATAATTTTAAATCACTCTACACTGTGCATTGCAATTTAAAATTATTGGAGTGCTTCAAATTTTTATAAGCCCTTGAATTTGGAAGTGATCAAGGTTCTAGGCATACTCAGTGTAGAGCAATTTAAAATTATAAGAGCTGTCAAATTTTTATATAAGCACTTCAGTTAGAAAAGGGATTTGGGTTCTGGGCATGTGCAGAGAAGAGCCATTTAAATTATTAAAAGTACTTCCAATTTTTTCCCCCAAGCACCTGATTTTGGAAGTTTTGGTTTGTGTAGCTGAAAGTGACAACTTCCTTTGAGAGAGGAGTATAAAGAGACTTGGAATCTTTCAACTAGGCCTACACCGTAGGGGAGTGAAGAGGCAGCTGGCTTTCTGGTGTGATCTGGAGGACACCAAGTCTCCTCGACAGTTTCTTTAATGGCTTCACATCATATCACTATCTTTCTTTTGGGGTCAAAGGCAGTTCTGAACGAAATAACATTCTTTTGGCGGGAGCAGTAAGGTTGCATGCATTTAATCCCAGTAGTTGGGAGGCAGAGATAGGTGAATTTCTGTGAGTTTTGAGCCAGCCTGGTAGACATAATGAGTTTTAGGCCAGCCAGCCAGGGCTACATAGTGAGACTGTCAAAGCAAAGTAAAATAAAAATAAAATAAAATAAAATAAAATAAAATAAAATAAAATAAAATAGCTCACAGATGCAAGTGTCATAGTTTGAATCTGACATGTCCCCTACTGGCTCACAGCTCTGGGAACTTAGACTCTGATGTTGATATTTGCATTGTTTGAGAGGTTGTGTAGCAATGGGGACATTCTAGCTACAGGACATTCAGCAAGAGACTGGAGCTTCAGAATCATAGTCTGGCCCCAGTCCATCCTAAGTTATCTATTTCCCTGAGGCACCCAGAAGTGACTCAGGTACACCCTAGGCTTCTGTTGCTGTCAACTGCAGGGTTCTCCACCAGGGTAGCCTTAGCAACTCTCACTTCCACTTCCCTTAGGTTGCATCTGTCAGCTGCTTTGTCACAGCCATGAGAAGAGGGAGAAACACCGTTATCATATGGGATTGGCATGCGGCTTTACACTAGGGATAGTGTGTGTGTGCATGTGTGTCAGGGGCAGTGTTTAAAAACACTTTGATAGTAAGGAGGAGAGAGATGGTTGTCACACATAAGACCTGAACCAGGCACCAGGTATATGGGTTCTTAAGGGTGTGGCTGAGAATATTCCAGATGGTAGTATCAGAGGAAATGGTCAAAGCTCACAAGGCTTACTTTATCTGTGTCAAGATTTAACTGAGAGCAGATTCTTCCCCAACAAAAACTAATCACTAAGAAGGGTAGATTCTGACACCTTTAATGTTCATTTGCATTATGGCTTCTATGATGTCAATACTTCTCCTTTCAGAGAAGGGAAACATTACTCATCTGAAACATTTTAAGGCAAAAATTGAAAGGCAGGTGGAATCAATAGGTTCATCTGGAAGGTTGATTTTCTTCATTTCATCTTTTGGCCAGCATTCCCCTGCTGTGAAAGAAAAGTGGGGGGAGGGAACTATAACAAGATGGAAATAATGTTCCCCTTATAAAGGTTTATTTATAACAAAGGAGAAGGAAAGATAAATGGTATAGGAAGTAGACTCTTCACAACTGTGATTTGGACTAATTGTTTTCCTTGATAGGACTTGGGAGGCCGTTTCAAATATTTACTTTATCAGTAATGAGTCAATCACAATGTCACAAGTGACTTACTGTTTAGAAAATGCCTTGGGATGGATTGACCTGATTCAGGAATCTTTAATATTGGCAATAATTTGCTCATCTGATCTTTGGTGACTGCAAAATTTTCCCAAAAGCTGAGATAGTCATTTTCTGAGGAGTGTGAAGCTCTCTCTGTTCATTGCGTTGCCATAGCTCCGTGTGTCCCTTATGTTCCCCCGTTCTTCCTCAGGAGCCCTCAGTCAGGGCAATGGCCTGCAGAGACCCTGACTTTCCATGGGCCCTTCTGTAGGCTTCAGAGAGAGAGAAACACAGCTCTCGCTTTACTGCTAATTGAAGTTGGGCCCTGAAGAGTGTTGGGAAGATAGGAACCATTGATTTTAGTAAAAGGTTTGCACTTCCATTGAAAGTGAGATTAGCACATAGCTCTACCTCTGCAAAAGTCAGTGAATGCTTCAGGGTCTCACAGGAAATTGGGCAGAAGCCAGCAAGCTCTCTTCTGTCCTAACAGGGGGCGACTGTGGGCTCAGCTCTTTCAAGTGCAAGAGCACAAGGCTCACTTGTTTTCTTTCCTTCTGTCCCCTCTCCTTATACTATTTCCTTCTGTTCCTCCTCCTTACACTCTTGAGGATTGAACTTGCTGCTCTTTCAGAAGAGAGCTCACTTTCTAGCAACTGTGTGGCAGCTTATAATTGTCTGTAACTTGAGTTTCAGGTGAGACCTCTTCCTATCTCAATGAGCACCAAACATCTTATGGTCCACATACATACAAGCAGGCAAACACTCATAGACATAGAATTTATTGAAATTTAAAAATTTTGAGATTCTGTCTTTAAAAATTGGCTGGGCTGCCCTTGAACACATCCTTCTGCCTCAGTTTCCCACACAATCGGGCCCGTAACATTAGGCCCAGCGTGAGTTGCTATTTAAGAGTCAGTAATGCAGGGACAGCTTTCTGTTTCAGCTGGATGAATTCAAAGTTAAACTGTCATTCCTTCACATTAATCCACAATTAAGAAATTATTAAGTATATTAATTAATGAGTTACCATCTGTTTATTGAACACAAGTCATTGTGTTAGGTGCTAAAAGATACTATGATAAATGAGAGATTGTTATTCTTAAGAAACAGCAGAAGAAAAGTGAGCACACAGGATTAGATTCATAAGATACATTTTATGATAACGCATGTTTATAATCTAGTATAAAACATGATAAAATACAGCATATTCTATAGTGCTGTTACTTTTTATAGTGGGCCTGATTCACTGCAGTGTCTGAACATATAGCACAATTATTTTGCACAGGTTATTTGTTCAATAAATATATGTTAATTAAATGGAGAAAGTAGAAAGCTCTGTTCTTGAACAGAGCTTTTCAAACTTGGGCCAATAAAAATATCCTGGGAATGTTCAAGGAATGCTGGCTTCCTCAGGGCTATCTCCAGAGTTTCAGATGTAGTTGGAACAGGAAATCATCATTTTATGAAGCTTCCCATCTTAGGTTGGGAATTTCAAAGTTGTTAGAGGGCTTGCCTAGCATGAAGGCCCCAAGTTCTGTTCCCAGCATTAAAGAGGTGGTCCCAACACTCGGAAGGAGAGACAAAAAGGAGTTCAAAATAATCCTTGACTACTCAGCAAGGCTAGGCTAGGTACCTGAGACCCTGTCTCAGAGCAAACAACTAAAAAGCCTCCTGTCAGAATCCCCATACCAGGGGACCTCAGACGAGGAAGAGATGGGTTGCCTTTGACGGGAAAACAAAAGCTACCTATTACAGGAAGTGGTGTCTGTATCTTTGAGTGGCCTCAAAGATAGGGATCACATGTGCAGGGGTTCCAGGGGGGTTGAAGTAGAAAAATTGGAAGTCTTGGTAGTTTGGATAACGTGGCAAAGGTAAAATCATACAGGGTGTTGCATTCTCTAGAAGAAGGTCGCCTGGGTTAGCACTGCAGTCTACCATGTGACCAGGAACAGTGGGGAAGAAGGAGAGGAAGCAACCGAGTCAGCTTGCAGACAAACCACTGCAACACTCCAAAGCATGAGTTTCTTCTCCTTCTTCTGAGGAAACGATTGGAATTTGGAAACCGAAAATGGTGTCCTTTTCTCCGTGTTTTTGGGAAACACCAGGGCACTGTAGAAAGAGACCTGGGTGCATGTTAAATCAGAGGAGGGAAAACAAGCTGGAGCTTAGGACTTCCAGGAGACGTGAAGGGGAGACTGTGGGCTGAGGGCCTTGGCGGGATGAGACTAGGATTTGGGAAGCAGGTATGGAAAAGCCTTGGATACATGTGCTGGGCAGCTACAGAGTGAGGATGAAGTGCAAGAGTCAGGTAATGATTGCTTAGAGAGATGGGAAATAGGTTCTGAAGGGCTTTAAGGTATAGGTGCAACCACAGCTGCAAACACTGTTTAGGAGTTCAAGGGCACGAATGGGTGGGGTCACAGAAGGCATGACCTGGAAGCCACTCTGCTCTTTGCTTAGTCCCCTGCCCATTTGTCTTTTGATTATCAGCACATGAACCAGGAAGACACTGATAATATACAAGTGCCTGTCGCTGGTCTTCTCACAAGAGCTTCTGTCTTACCTAAGACATCCAGAAGGCAGTCATTTAGAACATACATACCTTATTCTGAAAGGAAAGATTTGAATAAAAGCCAGTCCTGGAATTAAGGCAGGGCAGAGTGGTGTCAGGGGTGAAATTTAAAAGACAATACATAATAATTGGTTTTAAAACAGGAGCCAGATGAATCAGAAGGTCAGACATATGAAAAGAAAAAGGTTTCCTGAGTCTTGGGAATGAGGTTTCAGGAGCTGTCGGGAAGCCAGTGACAGTGATTGTCCTGGGGTCTGGGTGTAGCCTGTTTCTGGGGACTCTTACTACCTGCAAAGGTCTGAAAACATGGCAGCAAAGCAGTTCTGCTTGTCCTGGTTGCCCATTGTTTCCACGGAGAGCTATTTCTCCTGCAGGAACTATCCCAGAGGCTCCATGGGAAGTCAGAATGTCACTGTCTTTGCTGGAAGGCCCTGGTCTGTGGTGGGAGTACTCATTGGACTGGAGTGTGGCATCCTAGAGAGAAGGCCATATTTGAACCAGAAAAGATGATGATATGTTGCCTGACACTACAAATTCACATTGTGGATGAATCCAACAGTCTTAAAAGGGGGTGCCTTAGTCATGGCGGTTGTAGGACCGGGCCCCTGACTACCAGCCTAGAGTTGGCTTTCCTACCTCTTCCCAAGAAAGGCTGTTCTCGTTTGCACACCTGTGAGGTCCTGGAGTACAATCTGACATGTGACTGCAGGCTTTGGTTTTGCTCTCTTGATCTCATGATCTCCAGCCATTACTAGCTTTAACTATTCTGTTTTCCTTAAGTGCAAATTTCAGACAGCCTTTGGGAATCAGTATGCAAAGGCCCAAAATGCGATGTTTCCGTTGGATATATGTGAACAGTTATTGTCCAGTTATAAATCTCTTCCTCTGTCATGGCTACTCTGCCTTTTCTCCCAAGACCTTCTTATTATACTGCTGATATTGAGTACTAAGAGATTTTATTTATTTGTTTATTTATTTATGTGTGTCTGAATGTTTTATTTTTATAGGTGTATGTGTACCTATGTGTCTGTTGCTTCTCAAGTTCAGAATAGGATATCAACTCCTATGGAACTGGATTTTTGAGTGGTTGTGAGCTACTATGTGGGTACTGGAAACCATGCTAGGGCTCTCCGCAAATATGGCAAGTTTTCTTAACCACAGAGCCATTTCTCCATCCCTTAAAACAGTCTTACTTTTTAAGTCAGGATGTTGGTATGACGAATTTAAACCCACTAGGATCCTTTGGATCAGGGCCATCCTGAACGTCATCCCCAAAGCATCATGGACCTTTTGGCATTCTTCCCTGACTATAGCCAACACAGAGCCAAGGGTGGTCGCCTCTCCTCACACTGCCACTTGCTACTTTTCTGAGACTGGTAAGTGGGACAGAGTGGTTCTCCTTCCTGAGATGCATATTCTGGTCAGATCGATCTTAGCTGCTGAGAGCAGAGATGCTGGGAATAGTTGCCAAGACTCAAATACCAGCTCTACCATGTCCTAATGGTTCAATCTTGGTGTATTAATTATTTTTTTACTGCTGTGATAAAACACAGTGACCAAGGCAACTTATAAAGTAAGTTTAACTGAGCTTATGGCTTCAGAGGATTAAAGTGTATAATGACAGAGGAAAGACATGATGGCAAGGAGAGATGAGAACTTACATCTCACACCTCAGGCCGGAAGCAGAGAGAACACTGCTAGCAGAAGGTGAATTTAAAGCCTCAGAATCTGCCATCAGTGGCACATCTCTTCTAACAGGGCCATGTCCCCTGATCCTTCCCTGACAGTTCCACCACCTGGGAACCAAGTATTCAAGAGTATGAGCCTAGGGGTTGGTGTGGGTCATTCTCATCCAAGCCGCCATGTTTGGTCACATCTTTCTGCTTCAATTTACATAGCTGTAAAAATGTAAATGATAAAATGATAAAAAAACAAGTGCTAGGAAGAAGAGATTCGCTGTGGTCAATGAGTCCATGTCTTTTGTGCATAGGATGGAGGTGTTACCTGCCCAAGTGCTGAGTACCTGCTGTTATTACTTGTGACCCTGCCATTATGGTGCTGATTGAGTTTGGCCTGTCCTAGCCACATACATGTCCTCATTTTGCTACTATAGAGCAACCATACGAACTTTAAGAGGCTGAACCTAACTGAGTAGAAGTGTTTGTCCCATGTGTTGCTTTCTTAACATCTTTAGTGACCCTTTATGGAACCCTGGCCACACCTGGCTTTGGCCAGTTCAATCTCCATCAGCAAGGGTTCATCTCAGAGCAGCTGTTGTTACCTTGATCCTATGTGAGAGGAAGACAAAGCCATTGTGAGGGTGTGATCACCTTCACAGCCATGGTGTCCCTGCCTGGCACAGCCCTCTCCACCCCATCTTCTGCCTCCACCGCCTACCAGAGTGCCTGGCACAAAGCAGGCTCAATCACTTTGGATTGTGGAACTCATAAATGAGTAAGTGTGCATGGGCTAAATGGCCAGGCAGGGAGAGTTTATGAAGTGAGAGAGGAGGAATGGGCCCTTGGGGACAGGATGATATTTCCAAGCTTTGGTGTCCCTGGTGGCTGTGTCCTGTGGAACACCTTTTCAGCTGTAAATGTGTCCCCCTTTTACCTGAAGTCACAGACCTTCTCCACTTCTAATTATTAATTTTAAAATGTCTAAAATAATGGACTTAGGACAATCAAGATTTGTACTTACATAGATTTATTATAGATTTTATTTTCTGCTATTAATAAAATTCATCCGTTCATTACATTTTAAACTTCATGATCGCTCAGGGTTTACATGCAATATCTACAGTGTGCGGGAGCCCTCCAAACTGTAATCTGGTGAAAATTCCCTGTATTTTCCTTCTGTTGTCACTAAACTGGAGAGGGAAGACAGTCTGTGCCTTCCAGTCTGCCTCTATCCCTCTGCACTTTACAAAGGAGCAATATTGAAACCATTTAGGTTCTAGTGTTTCCTGATACCTGGGAAACAGAACAGGGCTTGCTCCTGTAAGAAATGGCTAGCTCTAAAAAAGCCTTTGGCTGAGTTTTCTGTGCAACAATCTGGCCATCTCTAGGTTGAGCCTCTGCAGCTTCGGAAGGGCTTGTTTCCTCTCAGAATCTTTAGAAATGTTTGGACTTATAGGAAAGAGATTTTTGTATGTCCACCCATCCAGAAGGTAGCCCAGCCCCCCATAAGGCTAGCACAGCACCACCTATTCCCATAACTGAATCTAAGCTTACTGTAACTTCAGACTCATCCAGTCAGAGAAACCGAGGCACTTTTCAATGCTTGCTTCATTTCATTACTTAGAAAATGTAGCCAAAGGGGGATAATGAAGAGAATTTTTGTAGCCAGGCTCCTGGTTCGGCCTTTTGCATAACTTTTCACACACCTTTGTTTAGTCATCCCTCCATGTGTCCATGCGTTTATGCACCCGGAGACTGTCGGGGGACGACACAGGATTTTTGGAGCCAATTTGTACCGTGAAGAATGAGAGCAGCCAAGGATTGTCCCCATGTCTCATGACACACTCCACAGAGAGACACTCACAGTCACCAGCCTGCTTCCCCCCTTGAACAGAAACTTCCCTGCTTGCCGCTCTCACTTCAGACGCGCTTTCCCTAAACCTTTTCCTGGCTAATCATGCTAATGTTGACAGCTTTCCCCGCCCCCATCCCCTTTGTTACCGCGTGCAGCCCAGGGAGAATGGGAGGTGAGCTTGTCGGAGGAGATGAAAGATGGCAAGAAATGGGTGTTTGGGGACCAGTTCTTTGGTGACATGGCTCTGCAATCCTTTTTTCACTCTCGGCGCGCCTCACTCCTCTCGCCTTCCCTCTCCCTCGCTCCCCCTTCAGCTCCCTCTCATTCTTTCTGAAATGGTGTGTGCCTCCAGTAATTTACATAATACTCTCCTGACACCTTTACTTTAGTCATCAATCACGGTACCTTCTCTCAGTCTATCTTTTGTCTGAGCATGTCTCTTCTTTATCAGGCCATGCACAAAAGATTAATTTCACAGTTTTTCTCCCTTCTTTCTTTCCTCGCAAGATACAAAGCTCACGAAATGACAGAAGCAAGATAATGAAAACAACAATGCTAGCAGAATTTTTTTTTTTTTTTTTTGTTCTTGCAGGTTGGATCTCAAGATACTTTTTCTAACCTCATTGTGTGCCATCTGTCTTAGGAAAGGTCTGCTCTGTATTTTTTTTTTTTTTAAAATACCTTTCTGATTCTGCTCAGCACCTGGATGGGATGTAGATTCCATATTTAAATCGGGTCAGAGGCTTTGGTTTTCCTCCTCTCAGGGACAGTTAAAGCAAGGGGCCTGCCTCAGCATGGGCTGCTGCATGATGCCCACACCCCAATTAATATTAATGAGGCCTTATGCATAGCCAATTTATGACATTTGATTGACTCGCCAAACTACCCTTCAACCTGTCTTATAAAGTGAAATATACGGTGAAGAGAGTCTTGTTTGCATATGCATATGTTCTTAATATTAATTAGGCTAATGGGTCTAAGGACCTGGAGATAATATGGGCAAAGAAGAAAAAAAATTTACCACCCACAAGACAGAAAATTGTTTCACATCCTGTCCTTGCATTTGAACAAAAGAAGTTGAACCTGAACTCCAGCCAGTTTCTCCTGTTTTCTGTCTTAGATTCTAAGGGACTACTAATTTTGAAAACAAAACACGCCTGCCAGGGCCATTAATATAATTTACCATTTTCTCACTTAATCATAGAACAACTTTTAAACATAAAAGCCTACTTCCATGTGTGCTGGCAGCCACAGGTCAGCTCTGTAAGCTAAGGAGATTCAAAGTCTCTCAGGCACAGGACAAAGGTTATATCAGAAGGAAGCATGTCACAACACATCTGCCTTAGCACTTCACAAATGACGTTTATCCCCTCAGAGTAGCCAATAGAAACCATTGGTCTAGTCTAATTAATCCTGGGACAACCGAATGAGGAAGCCTCATGGATTTTGCTATTGGGATGGGGGAAGAACAGGCTAACACTCTTTTTGCATGTGATAGTATTTGCCTGTGGATGGAGGATTGCACTCATTTGAAGCTAGCCTGGGCTATGTAGTCGGTAATAAGCCAACTTGGGCTATAGAGTGATGCCCTGTCTCCAAAAAAAAAAAAAAAATAGTTTTTTCAATACTTCCTCATGCTCTGGGTTCTAAATAAAGGGACATTCACATTGGCAAGTTTTGGTTCTAGGACCTGGCTGGCTTCATGGCAAACTTGTTTTTTTTTTTTTTTTTTTTTTTTTTTTTTTTTTTTTTTTTTTTTTTGGCAAACTTGTTTTATCCAAATATTATAGTAAAAAGATTACACATTCTCTCTTTTGCTAGCTTTGTAAAGGGTGACATTAGAACCACCCTTGAGAAATCCCTGTTACTGTGACTTGAATCCAAGAAATCTCATGCGATCTGTGGAAGGTTACACAGCTTGTTGTACCAGGTCTAGGACTCACACCAAGGTAAAGGCATTTCCAAGCCAATGTCTTTACCCTGGTTGCCCCAGGTCAAAGTGGTTCATGGTGATTATGGACCAGAAGCAGTTGAGTCTGAAGTTGACAAAAACAGTAAAGGACACATCTGAAGAAAGGGACTCCATGCTTCCTATTAAGATGGCTGATGACTTGGCTGCCATCATGGTGCCCATGTGAGTAGACACCATCCTTGTGAGATAAGGGAAAAACCCTCACTTTATTGATGGTCAGTACAACCATAGAACAATATACAATGTTTTATTTACAGTTTATAGATAGCATTTATTTACAGCCACCACTTTAGAGTGAAAACTCTGTAGAATAAAGTCTCACAGGGTTAACATCTTCTGCAGCTTACCTAGGCTGTTCACACATGGGGAATGAGGAGAGCTAAGGGAAGAAGGGCTTCGCTGCAGCCACTGTGGGAAGAAATCCAGGAGGGAGCATCAGACGCAGGGAGAGAGCAGGCCTGAAGGACCAGACAAGGCCCTGTCAACCCTTTGTATTTCAACTGCCCATCTTCTCCAAATCTTGGCAGCTGGGCACAGCTTGATCTCAGAGCTCCAGAAGATTCCTATTGATGTTATAGTACGTTATGTCCCTCATCTGGCTCTCTAGTCAAAGTGTGTGTGTGTGTGTGTGTGTGTGTGTGTGTATGAATGTGATTTTTTGGTAGGGAAAGAAGGGGAAGAAAAGGAGAGGGTTTCACTTACAAGAACAAGAGGAACAGACACCCTATTTCTCAAAGCCCACAGGTTGAGCTCAGCATCTGCAGAACTGGTGGGGGCCATGATGGTGAGTCCTCTCTGATACCCATTGATTCTGCTCAGGCTTGTTCCCGTTTCTCTTTTAAACTAATCTGTGCTGCCGAGACTGCTTTGACTGCATTGTAAAGATGTGACAGGTAGTGAAAAAGCGTGTGTATGAAGCAATCATGGGGCTGAGGTGCTTTATTCTCTTCTCACATTAAATATGTGTTCATTAAACAAGGGCTTGTTTGCAGAGACAGTGGGAGAGGGAGGAGGGAGGATGGGAAGGGCGGAAGTGTGCCTGATGCTGCTTCTCCACGTCACAGCTGTTTGGCAGGAGCCAGCCTAGTGGGATGGCAGTGTGTGGGCTCCGGATCCAGCATCCTGTGCAAGCTGGGTGCTTTTGTGCCTGTGAACTCAAGCTCCCTGTACCTCAGTCTGACCTTCTGGAAATAAGGCTCAATATGAGCAGGGCTCTCTGTGAGATTGTCATCAGTGCAAAACAAGTTCCTTGTTAACTCCCCTTACTTCCTGGTTTTCTCTACCCACTGAATGCATCAAACCATCCTATTCTCAAGGATTCTTAAAAATTCCTTCCAGTATCTTTTAGTGAGCAATGTGTTAGGGTTGCTAGACCCTCTGCTAGCGGCTGAGCACGAGGAAGATAAAAGGAAGTATTGGCTTCAGAGCTTAGCACCTAGCTGGCCAGAAGGTATTGAACTGCTGGACACCACAGAATATGTGGGGCGGTACAAGCAAAGACTGACAGACAGGACCAAAAGGGCAGAATAGGTTCTGATTGCTTGAGTCCTCATGCCAAGGTCGATTCCCAAGTTGAGATGTGAAGGGCAGGTCAGAAAGCCACTGAGAGGTGGTCAGAGGGGGTAGGATGGAGGTGGTGAGGACGGTCACAGGAAGCTTGCAGAGGTCTACTCATGGCACGTAGGGGAAATGCATTTCCAGGGGCCAGCAGGCCAACCACATGGCTAACATGTGCCTGTAGAGAGGCTGGCCAGACTGGAAAGAGAGAGAGAGAGAGAGAGAGAGAGAGAGAGAGAGAGAGAGAGAGAGAGAGAGAGAGAGAGAGGACATAGCCCCGGATAAGAAAGAGGCAGCTTCCAGGAGAGGGTGGAGAGGAGCAGTTGTTCTCCCATGTCCACTGACAGGCTGGACAGCTATCAGACAAGGGCTCCTGTGAAGTCAGCCTGCAGAAGGCAGGCTTCATGAAGGGACTTTTCAACAGATGGATTGAGATCCAGTCACCAGCTGAGAAACTTGTTTTATCCTTCGTAAGTCTTTGTCCTGATCTGCTGGGGGGAAAAAGTCTCAGGAGCTTTTAAGGAGAGAGCATGGACCTTGTTGTCCCAACAGTGAGTAGAGCTGCCATGTCCTTTGTGGAAAGAAAGGGGGGCATGGTTTTTCTTCTTCCCCTCACTTCCTTCACGTATTTACTCCATACGTGTGGACTGACAGTCTAACCTCTTTTATCCTGAAGAGGAACAGGAGTTAAGGGGACAAGGAAGCTTTCTGAAATTACTAGCCCCATCTTCAACCTCCCGAGTTTATCACTGTGGGAGTGGCCAGGCGTCTGCAGAGAGTAGAAATAACACCCAAGCAGCTCCAGAGGCCCAGATGTCTGCCATTTGAGGCAGCTGTCTGTCACTCCCCTAGAGTTCCCAAGCTTTCAGGTTGCTATTTGGACCAACATGTGGGAACCAGAATGCTTATGGAATCCATTTTGGACTTGGCAGCCAGAACAAAGAATCCAGGCTGGAATGGAACAAGGAGGTGTAAATGTGGCCCAGAGCTGGGGGCTATCGGCTGTCTCCTAGCTGACCCTTGTGTGGTAGGCAGCATGGTGGGTGCTTGGGGAGCCTCTATGAAAGAGGTCATTTAAAAGCCTAGAGGACAAAAGGGATGAGGAGCAAACACCACAGAGATCTCTGAGCCTGTCTCTGATGAGCAGACCCAGTCCTGTTGACTCCTCTGTAGTCCAAAGAAGGTGTGCTCCAGCCACACCCTGCAAGGTGGAGTGTGAGGTCCATTTTGCCTCTCCAGTGGAACTCAGCACAGTGCTCTTGCCCACTACTGACAGAGTGTACAAGTTCAGGAAAAGCCTGCTGAGCTGTGGTCTTCCCTGCATTCTACAGGTCAGGGCACTTGTATTTATATCATTGGTACTATCTAACCCCCCCCCCCCACACACACACACATTCACACACACACACACACACACACACACTCACATGCAAGTGAGTCTTGTTCTGCTTGAAAACACTCTAAAATATTCTCTGTCCTTCATATATGGGGAAAACCCTTTAGGCGTTAGATACTGCAGTAATTACTATATAATGGAGTAAATACTATACTATAATAATTAACTTGTAAACCTTGAAATAACATTTACTGTAATTTAGACTAAATATGAACTGTGAGTAATGAAGCCCGATCCAACGTGAAACCATTTGCAGGGTGCTTTAAACATATGCCCAGGAAAGAGAGAGCAGCGGTTTGACATCAGTACAGACGAGGGCCAACCAGGCCCTCCCACACTGAGTGCATCAGGATGCAGTTACTCTCAGAAATCTCCTTAGTCTCTTTTTCCCTTCTAAATAACTTGCTTCCCTCACGCCTCTCCTTAAACTGTCCTTTCAGGCTGTCATAAGACAAGCAGGCTTTGTTTTGTTTGGAATTTAGTTTTGCCTCAATTGATTACAAATGCTTTATACAACGCTACCATGTAAAGCCCAGGCAAGTGTCTTAGACTCAGCCAGAGGGGAGATGGTTCTGAGTTGTCTCCTTCAGAATAAATACACAGTGGCTGCTTCTGCGATGCGCATCTATGGTACACAGCTGATTTCCATCACTGTGGTGCCAAGGCCCCTTGGCACCTGGAGTAAGGAGGCGGTGTGTTCGCTGGGCACAGCATGTCCCTTTCCCTGAAGTCCTTTGCTCACCACAGTCTCGGCTTGCTGTCTTCTGTAAAACTCTGGAAGGCAGGTGGAGACATAGAGCTCCTCTCTTGTCCCCAGTGACTTCTCACCTGGGCAAGGAAGGAGTTTGTAGAGCATTGATCAAAATGAAGTATTCCTCAAAGTGCGTAGCACATGTGGTGTGCGCTTCAGCCCCGGAACTATGACAGGTAGCCCTGTCCACCTGTGGGCTGGCAGACCACGCTTCTCTCCCCGTCGTCCTGCCTCTGTCCAACACCAGCCTTTATTTATTCTTCCACTTTCCCTGTCTCCCCTCCCCCAACTGTTTACATTTGGCCTGGCTCATGAACTGTTTCTATTCAACATTTCTAGCCTTGACACAGCTTTCTTTCCTTCCTTCTTACTTTTCTTCTTCTTCTTCTTCTTCTTCTTCTTCTTCTTCTTCTTCTTCTTCTTCTTCTTCTTCTTCTTCTTCTTCTTCTTCTTCTTCTTCTTCTCCTTCTCCTTCTCCTTCTCCTTCTCCTTCTCCTTCTCCTTCTCCTTCTCCTTCTCCTTCTCCTCCTCTTCCCTTCCTCCTCTTCCTCCCTTCCTCCTCCTCCTCTCCTCCTCTTCCTCCTCTCCTCTTCCTTCTCTTTTTCTTCCTCTCCTCTTCCTCCTCTTCCTCCTCCTCTTCTCTTCCTCCTCTTCTTCCTCCTCCTTCTCCTCTTCCTCCTCCTCCCCTCCTCCTCATCCTTGTCCTCCCCTCTTCCTCCTCGTCCTCCTCTTCTTCTTCTCCTCCTCCTCTTCCCTTCCTCCTCCTCCCTTCCTCTTCCTCCTCTCCTCCTCCTCTTCCTCCTCCTCCTCTCTTCCTCCTCCTCTCCTCCTCTTCTTCCTCCTCTCCTCTTCCTCCTCGTCCTCTTCCTCTCCTCCTCCTCCTCTTCTTCCTCCTCTCCTATTCCTCTTCTTCCTCCTCCTCTTCTCTTCCTCCTCTTATTCCTCCTCCTCCTCTTTCTCCTCTTTCTCTTCCTCCCCTCCTCCTCTTCCTCCTCCTCCCCTCCTCCTCCTCCTCCTCCTCCTCCTCCTCCTCCTCCTCTTCTTCTTCTTCTCCTTCTCCTTCTCCTTCGAATCCTGTCCTGTCTTTCTGATTGATTACCTATGCAATCTTACAGGAACCAAGAACATTCAGGTGGAAAACCCACCGAGCATTTAGGGTGCAGCGCCGAGGGCCATCACGAGGCTTACTCCATCCTTGCCAAATCCAGATGACAAGGGTTCTATTTCTCATCGTGTTTGAGAGATAAGAGAGCGGACAGGCACACCGGAGGTTTGCAGTGTGTCTTGGGTTGCAGGCTTGGCCTGCCAAGACATTGCCCTTGGCTTATCATGGCCCAGAGTCAGTAATCACACTGTAGCAAAGGACAGACTACAACAGCTACCTCTACACACTCCGCAGAGTCACCAGGGCCTGATGGAAGAGCAGGCTCGAGATGTCTGCAGACGGCGCTGAGGAATTGAGCAAAGTTTCCGGAATTCCTGTGTCTCCCCAGGCAGCTCCAAGATCCTCTGCCCTCTGTGAGTGACAGGCCTTGCACTGTGTGTGTAAACCCCAGCCTTCCCAAACAGAGTGCTCAACTCCCTCCTCTGTTAGGCCATAGCTAAGAAATCAAGCTTTTCCGAATTCCTTTAGGCTATGTTTGGGTGATAAGAGAAATAATCCTCTCAGTGAGTACCACCCAGTCGAGCCCCCTGGAGCACCATCGGCTAACCCACAGCTAAACTCCCTGCTGCACTTCCTCTAGGAAACAGCCCTGCCAGCTCTTCTTCCCTTTGCAGCAGAGCCATTAGCTGGAATGAGGGTGAGGTAAGAAGATGGCGATACCGGGAGTGCAGATGAGTTAGTTCAGTAGCCTCCACCATGAAGCTAGCCCCTGTGACCATGTGAGGTCTGGGGCAAGCCCGTGTGACCATGTGAGGTCTGGAGCAAGCCCGTGTGACCCTGTGAGGTCCGGAGCTAGCCCGCGTGACCATGTGAGGTCCGGAGCTAGCCCCTGTGACCATGTGAGGTTCGGAGCAAACCCATATGACCATGTGAGGTCCGGAGCTAGCCCCTATGATCATGTGAGGTCCGGAGCTAGCCCCTGTGACCATGTGAGGTTCGGAGCAAACCCATATGACCATGTGAGGTCCGGGGCAAGCCCGTGTGACCATGTGAGGTCCGGAGCTAGCCCCTGTGACCATGTGAGGTTCGGAGCAAACCCATATGACCATGTGAGGTCTGGAGCTAGCCCCTGTGACCACGTGAGGTCCGGAGCTAGCCCCTGTGACCATGTGAGGTCCGGGGCAAGCCCGTGTGACCATGTGAGGTCTGGAGCTAGCCCCTGTGACTGTGTGGGGTCAATAAGCTTAATGAACTTCCTTGTTGTTTGCTTGCTTTTTAATTTCAGGAGCACTGCAAGGGTGTGACATCTCCTTTGCTGTCCTTAGAGTTGCCCACATTTTGACTGTTCCTTCTGGAGCCACCTGAAAACATTTATGCTTCTCTTCTGCCTGTCATTAAGTCACTGGTTCTGGCATCCCCAGATGGGTTGTCATCACCTCTGGGTCCCACCGCCTTAGGGTGGGCATCCTGATATTTAACGCAACAGCTTGAAATCATATTTATTGTTTTCTTTTGCAGAGAGGGATCAGAGATGGGGAAGTTGAATGCTTTTAAGCAGTTTTTCCAGAAACAAAAGACTACATTTTTGAAATGCCAGCTAGTCCACGTTGAGACTCTAGGAAGATGCCTGAGCTCATGCCCCTCCCTCCGGAGAACAGGGTGGAGGCTGCACTGAGATGTGACCATTGAAAGAGACTCAAAGTCAGTGTGCATAATTACTTACCACCAGTGGTTAATGTGCCCTGAAATCTCCCAACTCCCCTCAGCCTGGGGCTCTACGTTTGATATTCAGATTTCCGTGATAAATGCTTGGCTGACACCATTTCCCCCAAACACCTCTGGATTGCACACAGTGCCTCTTTCCTTTGCATCAAGATGCTTCGCCAAAGAGGAAAGAAAGCCCCAGAAAGCTGTCATATCACAGCCGTGGAGAGGGATAAACTTTCCCCGAGAACTGATAAAAGAACCACAACAATTTTCTCCCTTAAGATCAACAGACTCTTCTTAGGAACAAGGAAGCAGGAATCAGGTAGGGAGAAGGGCTTGCCCAGGGTCGCCAGGCTAGTGGACTTTAAAATGAGAGCTGCACTCAGCTGAAGGACACCGCGTGTCGTGGCGGTGGACTCCTCACCACGCTGTGCAAACTCGGCCTTGCTGCCATCCACCCCTTAGCTTCCTGCCCCTGTATCACGCTGGCCACCCTCAAATAGTCTTCTCTGAAGAGAGATTTTTCACAGACCTTTTCTTCCAAGTGCCTTGGTCTCGGGGGTATGATAAGAAGAACGAATCAGACTAACATTTTGTTTTCCTTTGCCATTTCTTTTTGGGCTGTCTTGCCCTCTCTCCTGGAAGTCTGAGCTCTGATCCTACGCTTAGTCCTCATATTCAGGCTTTTGGACAGTCTGCCTGCCATGCCTGCTGCCTACTTATGTATTATCAAAGCTTACTTACCCTCCCCCCTGCCCTCCTGCCCTCCACTCTGCCCTCCCTCCTACCCTTCTGCCCTCTCTCCTGGCCCTGCCCTCCCTCCTGTCCTCCCTCCTGCCCTCCCTCCTGCCCTCCCTCCTGCCCACTCTCCTGTCTTCCTGCCTCACTGCTTTGAGTTAGAATTCAACATGCCATTGTTTAGAGAATGTGACTATGTTGTCAAGCAAGCTATCACAAATACGACCTCTGGCTTTATGCCAGAAGAGTGACCGCGATGCAGGGTCAGTGCGCCATGGACGGAAGGGCAGGGGACAAGGCAGGGGCATGAGATTTTCATACAACAGGCAGAATTACTCTAAGTTGGAGGCCAGTCTGATGGACTGGTTGTTGTTGTTGTTGTTGTTGTTGTTTTTCGCTTCTATCCGAGACATGCTGACACCTTCGCAAGGCACCAAGTCTAGGAACCTGTGAGTACAGACGCCACTCAGAAGCGCCTGGCAAAAGAAAGCTCAGAAACCCCAAACACTGCCTAGTGGGGACCCCTGGCAATCTAGAAGCCTTTGTCTAAATGGTTGGACAAAGAGTTGAGGCAGGGGGCTGGGAGGGAGTTGCGTAAGTGTGGAGATTGTGCAAGGCTAGGATGATGTGGGCAGTGCACAGCAGGGAGGAGCGACATGTCTGCTGAGTGGTGAGACACAGGCCAGTGTGACTTAGGACTTGTCCTCACAGGGCGGCCTGACTGCCTTCCTCCCTACCTTCTGTACCTCTAGCTTTGATTCTTTAAGCATGTAAGTCATTGCTTTCTAAAAAACGCTGAAGTGGTCAGAGCACACAGAAGAATCTCACCATGAAAGTGGCTGTATAGGTAGAAGCCGGTCAGTTCATACTTCTCTCTCCTTTAAAAAGTAAATGTGATGATGGTGGGGGAGGGGGAGGGGTGGAGTTGTGTGTGTGTGTGTGTGTGTGTGTGCTCACACACATGCATGATGTGTGGTAGGCATGATACAGGATGTGTGGAGGTCAGAGGACAACTTTACGGGGTCTATTGTCTCTTTCACACATAGGGTTTTCCTTGAGGAATCAAAGTCAAGTTGCCAGGACCTCTCGGCGAGCATCTTCAACCTACTCGGCCCTTTTACTGGCTCCCTCAGAATTTTCCTCAGATCTTATCATCTCTGCCTCCACATTCCTGTCTCCTTTGCTGATGATAGATTGGTTCTCAGTGGTCATTAGGTTTCGCCTTAGTTCTAGGAATCATTATATAAGCCCCATTGTGGCCGGCTTACAGGGGTCACTCTGGTTTTCAGTCCATCTGCTTTCTTCACTCCCTTCCAACCCATGTCTTCCGTTCAGACGTGCAGCTGCGTCTCTCTGGTCTTGCCACATGTAAAATTTTGACGTGGTGTGGACACCTGTTGCCCAGGGCCAAGCCTTCTGAAGTGAGGACACTTCAGGAAGGACGTCCGTTGTCAGTCACCCTCGAAGGCTCACACTGTCAAGGACGGGCACGGGTGGCTATTGGTGAGCTAATCTTTTCTTCGTCTCAGTTTTAGAGCTGACTGCTCTCCACAGATTCTTCCGAGCCACGCATGTCTCCCTGTGACCCTGGGCTTGACACGACCTCTTTAGTGACCTTAGGCTTTCAGCAAAGGGGGAAGAGGGAGCCCAGAGCCTTCAGCTTCTGCCCTGCAGCGCAAACCCGATACAAAGTGGTTTGGGGTAACGGTAAGAATCCATGTAAATCATGGGAAAGGACACAGGAATGAAATTCACACTCAAATGAGTGTGCCGATAGATCATCAAAGGCACAATCTCATTCATATTTTCATTTTTAAGTTTGCATACCTAGAAAAACCCTCTCTGATACCTCATTATCAATAATAATAATAATAATAATAATAATAACCTTCCAGGGTTATTACAAGAATTAAATTACTTAATACCTTCAAGTTCTATAGAACAGCACCTGGGTTGTAGTTATGCTTTTAAAAACTGTGAGCTGCTTCATTAGTTATTATCCATATGACCATTACCGTACCACAGAAGACTGTAATGACTTCATCATGAGCATGGTACTAGGCATGCACACCATTAAAATCTCTTGCCTGCTGCAATGCTCCTACGTTCGTGTGATTCTGACATGACAGAAGGAGCAGGATTTGTCCCACAGATCCCAGAGGAGAGTCTGCACCCTGAATAACTATTCCAACTATTGCTTGCCATATGTCCACAACCAAAAAAAAATAATTTTAGAGGGCAGGAAATGAGCACACATGTGCACGTCTGCAGAGATAGCCTGCTGAAATCAACACGTAAGACATATTTACCACTGAGGCAAATGCCTTCATGTGTTTGCAAGTAGCTATTTCTGAAGCTCCAAACGGGAAGGGGAGAGAAGCCAAATTCAAATGGCATCATGCTTTGTTATGTTGGAGCAAGGTTATGTGGAAGGAGAGCTTCCCTTACGCCTGGAAAACTTTAAGGGGGAGAGATGAAGTATTTAAAGGTATTTTAATGATCATGAAAGGCACTGGCTTAATAGGGCAGGAAACTACAGTTCTCTTTTTACTCCCAGAAGGAAAATAACGAGGCTGTAGCGCAGTCTTCCCGGAGGAGTCATAAACTGGACTGCAAAGAGGCAGCCCCTGGAGACCCCCTCTGGGCCTCTGTAGTCCCTTAACTGCGGGTCTGTCTGCCTGGGTTCTCAGTGTGCTTATTAATTAGTGATCTCACCACTCCGCTTAGCTAGCGGTAACCTGTGTCTGCTTAGGGGAGACATCCTTATCTTCCTCCATGTAGGGTTAGGGACCTTCCCGAATGAGCTGACCTCTTTAATCCTGTTTTCTTCTGGTTTCTCAGGCCTCTGCTAACAGGAGCATTTCTACATCTCCACTCCCATCCTTTTCTTCTTCCCTTCTTGGACCAGAAGTTAGGCAGTCTACTCACAATGTCCATCACTGTCATCACAAGCAACCAAGTCTCTGCATGAGCAGTCCTTGCACTCTACAAACTCATCAGGAGTGATGCTGAACCAGGGTGCACTGAGCTGTGGCTTCTGGGGGTTCTGCAACTGATCAACATATAAACTTGTTTCACATGATTCTCATTAAATACACCCGAAAAGCTGCCAACTGACCTTAGGACTTCATCAGGAGTGAGGACATCATGGAAGGGGGAGTCTAGGGCAGGCCCAGACAGCCTTCCTTTGTGAACAACCTTCCAGACTGACCTGACCACTGAGGAGATTCCCTTGTACTTTGGGCACCGGTCAGTATAGCCAATCATATTATCTCTATCAAAATACTCTAAACTTTCTTTTTTTCCTGACATTTCCCACACTGAGATGGAATCATTCTTTTGAAAGGTGTGAATTAATCTTGGGAGCCCTGTGTATCCCGAGTGGCTTGACTCTATTGGGCAGAAACATTCCTTGGAGCTGTGATGGTGTCATGAAGCCATCCCATTAAGGGTACATACTTAATGTAAAGTACACACATGATGTAAGGGACATGGACAGGCTATGAGCCCAGCGCTTCAGCACTCTCCTGACTGCTCTGCATTAGCCATTCCACAGATACATAGGAGCGGGAACTGGCCCCAACTCTGAAGGAAATGACATCATTGCAGTTGATGAAAACATTGGGGATCTCAAAGAAACCCTGACATGACAATTGTCTTAGTTAGGGATTCACTGCTGGGAACAGACACCATGACCAATGCAAGTTTTATAAAAGACAACATTTAATTGGGGCCGGCTTACAGGCTCAGAGGTTCAGTCCATTGTCATCAAGGCAGAAACATGGCATCATCCATGCAGATATGGTGCAGGAGGAGCTGAGTGCTCTACATCTTCATCTGAAGGCTGCTAGTAGAAGATTGACCTCCCGGCAACTAGGGTGAGGGTCTTAAGCCCACACCTACAGTGACACACCTACTCCAACAAGGCCACACCTCCTAATAGGGTCACTCCCTGGGCCAATCATATACAAACCATCACAACAATCACTTCAGTGTGTCTAGCAATACTCTCAAAGCTATGGCATTTTGTGTCCAGGTCCTGAATAGTTTTCACACTGGAAGCAGGTGGTGGCTTCTCAAGGAGAGATTTTTATGTGTTCACAAGTTCCTTTACTCTGAGTTTGTGCATCTAATTATTTTTGTATTTTACTTTATCTCAGCTTCCCCCTTCTCTATTTAAATAACCCAGCTTCACTGCTGTAAGTATCAGGGACTTTCTTCTTCACCTAGCTGCTCTCTGTCCCTCTCATACAAAGAGGGACATGTGGCAACTCTGGATTGGAACTTATTGATTGACAATTTTTTAAATATGTGGGAAAACAGTGTTGGTAGCGGCCTTACCTGGTGCTTTGTTTTGGGGTCCAGTTTGTGAACATATAGGGTATATGGACTGTTCTTTAACTTGAAAGGAATTATCAGCAAATATTATCATGCTGTGACCTAGGATGACAATCTGCATGTAAGAAAACCACTAGGTTCATAGGCCAGTCAAAAGAATAGCCTCACAAGTATCAATTAGGAGGTTAGCGTAGAGGAGACTTACTCTCAATCAGTGGACAGAGAGAAACAGATGAGCAATGATTTCTCAAATTTATATGGAGTATCAGAATGAGGGGTGAGCGCACATTCCTGGCTTGGGAGCCAAGCCTGACTAATATATGTCCCCGTGACCTTCATGCTTGGAGGAAGCAGTCCTTCTTTGTCAAACCAAGACAGTGACCCATGCATTATCCTGGCCTCTTCAGATGTTCCCTCCTTGGGCGGCTGATGGGATCCCTTACTTTATGACCAGGAATGAATGCCAATGGACTCTCAATGATGTAGGAACTGTAGGAGCTCTCAACTGTATCCTGGCCCATGGATTATCTTTGGGAAACCCGCCTGCTAGGGGTTGATCCAATTGGATCTTTTAAAGGTACATTATTATGAGTACATCCCACCCAGCAGGAAACATTCTATTTTACAATCTACTTCCCCTCCTCCCCTGCTTCCTCACATACCCTATACCACCATCTCTGTATTCTTGACTTTACAAGGAAGAGTTAGCGAGCTCAGGATATTTCTCCCTTTACCCTTCTCAAAGGCAATGAGAGTTCCACCCTTTCCACACAGGGGGAGGAACTACCCAAACTGATTTATCTCAGCCTCTCAGATGTTTGCAAGACATCAACAACACAGGGTGCCAGGTTCTCCTCAGTCCTCAACTGGTTCCCAATAAATGCTTCACCCTTCATTAAAAACACAGAGTGGCCCTTGAGAGCTTCTGCCACACGTGCTGTTCTTAACTCGGCCCGAGGACAGAAGGCCCCAAAGCCTGCACTTCCAGGAGAGCCCTCGTGAGTACTGAGTGTGGAGCTGAAAGCCAGATGCTCACTCTGTAAAGGTAATTGCTGATCCCAGTACCACTTTGGGATTGAGAGGCAAGCGTTGTAGGAGACAGTTGTAGCCAATCTGAGTCCAGAGGCCAGCCTCGGCTTTATTAGAATTATATGTCATAATAAATGCCAATTTAGAAAGATAGCATGTGAGAAGTCAGACCCAATACCTCAGGAAAAGGGACAAGAGAGAATTACTACCACAAAGGCAGGATGAGCGTGAGTTCCAGGTCACTCATCAGTTGGATCACCCACTCTCCTTGATCCTCACGGGAACAGGACACTGGGATGAAGAACTCTTAATTTCAGAGTTAAGGAAAGTTAATTTGCCTGTCGACTGTAACTTCAGAACAGAGGTGGTTGAGGAAGACGTGTTGAGCCCTACTTCAGGTTTCAGTGTCTCTGAGGTGGGATTCTCCAGGCCTACATGGCTCTCAAGGCCTCTCATGGCCTACATGTCTTAACAGTCAATAGGAAAGCTGGTCACAGGCTGTTTGTTAGCTCTGAGAAAGAAAAGCACAAAAGGAGGCAGCTCAGCTCATCAGCTAAGTGAGCAGCAGAACCAGCTTCCGGTCCTTGGTTTCCTTGGCTTAAACACCTGGGCTTCGCATGGACAGAATGCACTCCTGCCAGCACGTGCTTGTTCACCACCCCAAAGTTTCTGATTTCCCTTAGTCAAAAGAACTTAAAGGCACAGAGGGCCAAATATTTCTGTATTTAGAGCTCTTTGCTTAACTTAAAAAGGGGGTTGGAGAGGCTTATCAACATCTTAGGCAGAAAATAGTATGGCATTTCAGTTATAATGATCTAGGCTGTGTATTTAGGCTCCTTCTCCACAGTCATGTCCTGACTCTAAAGAGTGCTTGGACATGTTCTCATGACAAATAGGAGTTGTTTACATAATCCAGAGGGAAGTGTGTCCTTAGAGACCAGATCTTCCTGTCTCCTAGAGTCAAATAGCAGTTGATTTCAAGATTTTCTAATTGTTAATCACACTAACAGGTCCGGTGATATTGAGTAACTGGTCCACAGTTCTGTCTGTGGTTAATGAAAGTCTGTTTCTGCTATAGAAGTCAGCACTACACTTGTAGTCATTCCAGTAGCAGGGAGACCAACTCTCAGCTTCGTCACTGCAGACAAAGGACACAGAAAAAGAGACATCCTGTGAATGTCTCAGGAACTTTGACTATTGAATTTAAATTCTATTCAAAGTAAAGCAGACAGGCCATTTTCTCTACTATGCAAATTTCATCCAGAATGAAATTATCAGTGAAGTGGGTGGCTGAATTGTCATAGAAAGAGAGAGCCCGATGGAAGTGCGCAAACACTTCCAATGAGAATGGCAGCATGGGCCACCCAGTGTCTGTCACTGTACTTAACTCGGTCTTCTAAGCAGAGAGCATTGGCTTGGAGATAGTCAAACCACAGATTTATAATACAGTACCTAGAAAACAGTCTAGTTTCTTTATAAATACAGTAACACATACTCACGTACACATACACCACGAACAAATCCACACATGCACACACACACACACACACACACACACACACACACATGCACACGGGCACACATGCTGCCATTTCCAGGGTAATTTCAAGGATCAGGAAGGAGAAAGTGTGATTATCCCATTGTTGAAGCACTCTTAAGTCCCCCAACATACAAGATGACCATGTCCCACACAAACACTGTCATTAACCCTTTCCAAAACCCAAATGTCCGTACAGATAACACAAAGACCCCAACCATAGCAGATGCTTGTTCTCAGACACATCTGGGCATGAATCCACACACACAAGAACTCTGCAGACTCAATATGAGTTGGTGACTACTTTTGGTATTCCTTCCAACTAAAACAAAACAAAACAAAAAATGGCAGCCACACTTACAACGTCCCTCGGTGTCTCAACATTCCCTGTTTCTACTTACCACCATTACTCCATTCAAAGAAGCTTGAACAAAAACACTAGGAGGAAGAAAGCTGTGCTCAAAGCTGTAAAAATCTCTTTCCCATGTCTCTATGTGGCTGTGGGCTTTCTTGCAAGTCTCCAAGGAGCATCAACTTTCAGCTTTGCATTTCGCGCACAGGGCAGAGGCACTGGCATGGAGAACTCCTGGGTGGCTACTGAGCCGCAGGGGAAGTTGGCCAGTAAAATATAGGGTTTGCTATTTCTGTCAGCCCCCAAGGAGCCTGTGAAGCCTGAGACACCCCTTCTGTTTCCAACCTCCTTTCTCTATGGACTGGGGCAAGTCTCTTTAAGAGGCCAAATGATTTGATTTTGGGATTCTATAGATGAGGAGGAAACGCAGCAAACAGGGGCATGGTGGTTTCTAGTCTGCAACTCATAGAAATGTTTCCCTCAATCTCACTTTCACACTAGAGATGTAGAATTCAGGATTCTGAAGAAGTGTTTATGAATGTGGTGGTAGCTTTGAGGGGGACCATGCCTGAGGGTTGAGGCTGGGACCAGCTTGAGTGGGGATATGGTATATCTTAATTGGGGTTCCCATTGCTCTGAAGAGATGCCATGGCCAAGGCAACTCTTACAGGGGTCAGCCTTTAATTGGGGCTGGCTTGGAGTTTCATAGGTTCAGTTTATTATCATTATGGCAGGAAGCATGGCAGCATCCAGGCAGACCTGGTGCAGGAGAAGGAGCTAAGAGTTCTGCCTCTTGATCCACCTGCAGCCAGGAGAGACTGTCTCCTTAGCACTAGGTGGAGCTTAAGTACTATGAGTCCTCCAAGCCACACCCCCACAGTGGTACACCCCCTCCAACAAGGCTGTACCCACTCCAACATGGCCACACCTTCCGATAGTGCCACTCTCTGGCCAAGCTTTCAAACCACCACACATTGCTTTCCTCGTAGGAAAGACTGAGCACTGTTTTCTGTCTGAGTCACATGTCTGATGTCATGGCAGGTACGTGTTAAGGTGCTTCTCAAAACCTCCCATAGCCTCACACAGTCTCACTCTGCAGCCTACAGGTAAGGCAGGCTGTATGACAGAAATATCTAGTTGTCAAGGGAAATAAGGCTTTGTAGTACAGAAGTGACCTAGTTTCTTAGTTCTTTGATCCTTGATTACAAAGCCTGAACTAAGCACATGGCCAAATGGGCATGAAATCTCACCATTCTGAAGCATGTAAAACAATGGCAGCCTTAGCTCTGAGCACCGTTTCTATGTTAGCTCTCATAGCTGCCCTCCCCCCCAGCCACCCCAGGGAAGGGAAGTAGCACAATCTGAGGTACAGTTAGGCAGCTTGCTCTAGAAGGAAAAAAAGTTTCCTGTAGTAAGGATGGAATGGCTGTTGGCTTAGGAAGTTTTTCGGTTTGGGTTTTTTAGCAACACATTCTGGACAGGTTTGCCCAGGCAAAGCATTCTGTGCCTCTCCCTGTAGGAAAGCTGGGCAGACATTCCCACACTCAACACCAGCCCATTCTGACCATGAATGTGCCTTTCAGCAGCATACAGCTCCTCTTTCTCTGACCTTACTACCCATAGCTATGCCCCTAGTGGCTTGACTTGCCAGGTTCCTGCTGCCCAAACAATCTAGCAAGAACATACTCTATCCTGACTGCCAGAATCCCTGCGTGGACCTGCTGACTGTTGTTTGGGAAGGCATGCTAGAACTGGGAACTGGTCCGTCCTACCCACCACCTCAGTTGAGGCTCAGCCAGAGGGAAGGCATGATTTATACAACTGCAGCATAATAGGAACTCTTTATGAGGTAGTCCTATTTTGTGTTAGATGCCCGTCTCCTGTTGAACCTCACACCGTTCTGTCAATAGTGGAGTTTAGAAAAGGACCCTGTAGCTGTGTGCTTGAGAAAGAGGCTGGGCATGTGGAGAACAGACCCTGGGGCCTTCCAGGGCTTGCCAGTTGTATATGATGGTCATAAGAAGCTTCACCTCTCTGAGACTCCATTTCTCTTAAAAAAGAAGAATCAGCATCCTGTAGGTTGTCATAAGCATGTATGAGATTACCGGCTAATACCAATAGGAATAAGCCTAGTGAACTCCATATCTGAGATGTTGTCAATATACTTTTCTTGACTATTATTTATTAGTGAGGTTCACAAAATGGAAGGCCACTGTGAGCTGAGAGGGAAGGGTAGGGACCTTTGAGTCATGGTGATCATAAAAAAAAAAAAAATAGCCAGAGATGGAGGAACATGGTAGATATATGGGGCAGTGTGTAGGCATGGAAGCTCTGTAGCACCAAGCTCGCAGTTGATCCAATGAAGGCACATTCCCTGCCTTCATTGCTGGGAAGAATCATATCAAATAAAGACCTCCAAGTTCCCATGGGTTAGAGAGATTAAAACCTACAAAAAGTCCAAGTCATTGAATGACTGTGTGGAGGAGAGCCTACCTCACTAACCTTTGGAGGTTAGGTAAAGATATGAACACTTGTCCTGTGAAGGACTGGGCAGTCATGGTCATTTGCTGTTGCCTTGCCCTGACCAGTGCACATATGGGTACCAATAACCTAGCAGGGCTGTTGTAATAAGTCAGTCACAAAATGAAAAGCTCAGACTAATTTGGTAGAGGTTGAAGTGAGAATGAGTGAAAAGTGTTCCCTTGGGCAGATTCACATAAACTAGTGACTAATTAGATGGTGTGTGTGTGTGTGTGTGTGTGTGTAATTGGAAGGGTTGGAAATGTTAAAAATGGAAATAAATTTTAAAGAAAGTTGGTCTAGAGATTATGAATGTGACAGTACCAGGGTCATAAACTAAGTTGTCAGAAGATAAAGCAGGTCTGGGGCAGACGAAACTTATTGATTTGTGATTTGTAGTGCGTTTGAGGGGAAGTATAAGGATGTGTCTAGACAAGAACTCCTCAGCCTCAGACTGCTGATTCCTCATCTAAGTCTACAATTCTTGATGTGGGGAGAGTTCTGTGCAGTGTATATTTGTATATTGGTAGCAGCAGTCCAGGTCTCTATCCACCATCTCTTGCTGGTGGGGTGAAAGCAACAGTTCTCTAAACCCTGCCTGACACTCCAGGGCAGGGCAAAATCACAAGCAGTTGACGGCTTACTAAGCTAGAGGAAATTGGAGGTGTGGGTGGTTTGGGATGGACTGGCTTCCGGAAGAGCTGTGTGTCTATAACCAGGGAGTTGTAGTTCTGCAGGAGTCAGTGTTTGGCTCATCTTCAGAAGTTAGCTACTCAGTCCAAACCTTATGGTCTGGATGGTGTCTCTAGGATACAAGGCCCCTCTCAAACCCCAAAGAGGCCTGACTCTCTGAGGTATGTGCATTTTCTTTAGTACATCAGCTGAGTCCAGAACAAAGCTTTCCAAATGGAACAAGCAACTCTCCCACACTGCAACTGGCAGCAGAGTTTGGGAGGATTCCCTTTTCATTTCCTATGCTTTATGATTTTTTTCTTCTGCTTTTCAAAGACAGTTTTACAAGGTAGTATCCTATATTACTCTGCCTGTTCTCCGAGAAAAGATAAATATTTTCTGAGGCATATGCTCCCATTGAGAAAATGTATCCCTTATGAACATTGCTATTTTGACCTCGTTACTAGCATGGATCAAAGGAAATTTGACAAACAGGGCCCTGATATCCAGGAATCCTCCCTTGTTTCCAGGGGAGCAGGGGTTGGGACCACTGGGGGTAAACCTTCGCATTTCCCAAAGGATATAGCAGAAACTGAAGGGAGTCTGGTAAACAGGTCCATCAATGAGAAGTCTGAGAAGGTGACCTTGCTCTTGGTCTGCAACTCCAGGGTCTCACTTAACATCGGTAGTGAGGGGAGACTGGGGAACAGGTTCAGAATTCCACCGAGCTCTGGGACTGCCCCAGGGAGGCTTGCACAATCACCCCCTCCTGAAGCTAAGTACAGCTGCTTTATCCCTAAAAGGAATTCCCAAAGAGCTTTCACAGAGGGCCCTACCTCTCCTAGCTTGACAAAGAATTTTCTGCTTTTAGTGCTGAAACTCTTGTATCCTGGGAAACTCTTCAGTCTTTGACAACCTGGGAAGGTTCAGTTACCTTCCTTGAAGGAATGGGTCTAAGGGATACTCTTGTACTCTGAGGAAAATGAGGAAAGCCCAAGGCGCACAATCCCACTCACAACATCCTGGATAGTAGACATTTTGCCCTTTTATCTCTGGGAAACCAGGTATTATATATTGCACCGGGAATCCCAGTTTCAAACTTGTATTAGCTAGATGACTTCAGATAAGTTCTTCCAGCAAGCTTCATGTCAGTTTTCTCATCTGCGATCCTGGGTAATTCTCCTTTCTCACTCCTGTGTGGACTGAATGAGATCAATACATAGAAAGCATTTGGCATACTGGCTGCCACAGTGTAGACAGTAAGAGACGGTTATTGCTATAATTAGTACTTGGTTCCCTAAGCCCTGTATTAATGGGTGGTAGCTAAGAATCTTGATCTTAGAAGCCAGCATCTCAGCTAACAAGCTGGGACAGCATCAGAGCTCATCTTACCTGAATCACTCAGAGCCTTTGCTCAGTTGATAAAGCTGGCCTGAAAATGTCACGAAATGCTGTCTACTTGATTTGAGAGTCCATTGTCTCCGCTGTCTTCTGTTCTCTCTTTCCTTTAATAGATCTTCTTAAATTCCTAATCTCTGCTTCTTAAGGGCCTTAGGTTTTAGTCCTTGGAATTCCTTATATTTGCCCAACCATGATCTTAACCCACCACCAACTTGTATCGAGATTTTAATATGTTCTTACCTGAACACTTGTGAAGTTTCCCCGTGCACCATCTCTCTTCTCATATATTGTTGCTCCGGATGTATTTATTTTAATCATGGATATTTGGATCCTTTGTTTCTTCTTTGCAGTGTTCACCTTTGTCCTTGTCTCCCCTCAGATGAAAACTAAGATGCTGTTCTTCACCACCCACAGGCCCATTCCCTCACCCCCACATCCCCCCACATCCCCCACACACATCCCCCTCACTCACCCCCCACATCCCCACACCCCCCAAGTCCCCCACACATCACCCACACCCCTCATCCCCCATACATCCCCCCATCCCCTCCATAACTCTATAATGTGTCTCACTTTGGTTCCCTAAGGCCATTTCACTCCAAGAATCCCTGCTATGAGACTGTATTACGGAAAAATTGGCCTGAGACATAAATTATTGGGGGGACATCCTTGGAATCTTTTCTTGAGGCTCAAAGAACTAAGTCCAGAAGAGACCACTTTCCTCTTGTGGTCAGGGCCAGAAACATTATGTTAATTGCAGTTATGCCCAGGGATATTACATCTCTTGATTTATCTGTGCTTTATTTGTATCTTACAGTCTTTTTAAAGATTATGGCAGGATGATGAAATAATATAATTGACTTTTTAATACAAGGGTTTAATCTATGCCATGTGGCATTGCACACAATTTTACCACCCCCTTCTTTATCACTCTCTTGTCATAGGTTTCTGGAATTGTCTTTCTGAATATATTATTTATAGAATGAAGTGTAAATGAAAATAATAATAATAAGTACTTCTTGATATTTTAGATCTAGTCTTTTGAATAGGATTAGAAATAGTAAATTTTGGTATAGACTGTAATTGTAATATTTGGAAAAAACTGATCGGTCACATGTAATCATCAGTTTAAGTTGCTGTGTGACTTGGATGGGTTGTTTGCACTCCCATATAATTTTTAAAAATTAGTTTATAGGGTAAAGAAATCACCCTTCACTGTTGTCAAGGACCTTTAAAACCCATAAGTTCTGTTTTCTGGAAACATGTTTGGTCATCTGGTAGTTCATACATTTACCTGATTTTTTCATCCTATTACCTGAATATCTTTTTTATCAGCAGAAAGCTGTGAATGATTGATATGTGTGTTTGTATAGGTGTGTCTATGGAAGGTGAAGAATTCAGGTTTCAAGAATCAAAGACTGTGACTTTTTAGATCCAATTTGACTCTCAGGAAAAAAAGTTATATTCAAGATTATCTAAAGAGATGAAGTATGACTACATTTTGAAATTCACAACTCATAATTTTTGGTTTGTTTTGAGAAATTCCTTTGCAAGGTTAAACTAAATCTTTCACATAATCCTTCAGTCAGGGTCTCCTTTATTCTCTTTGGAGGTGGATGGATACATATTTGTAAAATTTGAAACTTGAAAATGAACTTATACTGAATCTGTAAGAAAAATCTGATAGAAAGGAATCATAAGATGGGATAGAAATGGAAGCAGGAGTTATCTCCTTATGAATAAACAGAAAAGAAGACATCAAGGTAACAAGACTACCTACTTACCTACTTTACTGGCATACCAACTTTTCCGTCATCTGTCTATCCACCAGGACCTACTGAAGTCTGAAAGACAAATAGTTTCAGCCCCCTGTGTGTGCCTTGCTGCTCAGTTAGTGAGCCTGTCTTCCGAGCCAAAGAGATGTCAGAAGCAGTCATCCATGCTAATACTAGTCACACCACCAAACAAAAACTCACACTGAAGTATGAATTTGAGAGCCATTTAATACTGTAAATTTCCCCCTGGTATAACAATTATGGAAACTGCCATGTCAGTTGATAATGCCGTGTACACAGAGTGGTGCGAAGAGTGTTTACTCGGCCTGATAATTTCTCTCTTTATGGCTGATGGTGAGCCTGCCCAGTGTCACATCAGCCATTATTCATGGACAGTTCTTGTGACTGAGTATTGTCTGACATTCACTATAGGTGTATTCATTTGGCCTGAAACAATGTTTTCCCACTGTGCCTAGATCTTGGGTTTTAGGTTTGAAATGTATACTGATTTGTTTATTTGGCAGGTTAATTGGTTTTTAATTCTATTTTCTCTCTTTTCTTTGATTTTTACTCTCCCCATTCTATTATTTCTGTCTCGGTAGTTCAGGCCTATTAGACCCACAGAGAGAATCTTAGGCCTATGTGGAACTTCCAGGCAGTGGTGGGAACATCACATTATTAACATCACATACATATTGGGGTGAGAAGGGTATGTGAGATAGATAGGTTTAGAAAGGCTTGTCTGTTTTTATTTTATGTACATGAGCATTTTCCTATATGTGTGCATGTGTATATATAGTTATATATGTGCATATATGAGTGTGTGTATGTGTATGTGCCCATAGCATCCTTGGAAGCAAAATTCACTGGAGCTGGTGCTACGGATAAGTGGGGGGGGAGCTTCAAGGGGTGCTCAGAATGGAACCCAAGTTCCTACAGAGTCAGTAGCACTTTTACCTGCTGAGCCATCTCACCAGCACCAAAAAGATGAACTTTATAAAGCCGAAATTAATCCTAGTTGAAGTCCCCCAGAGTTCTAATCTCATCTAAATATCATGTGTCCAAAATCCTTCTGAGTCTTCAGGGATTCAAAGAGAAAAGGCTAGGGCTGGCCATGGACAATCACACATCCCGAGCTAGAAGGGTGACATCCGTGAATTTACTGATCACTTTGACTAGCAGTTTCCTCATGTGAAAAAACAAACAAACAAACAAACAAACAAACAAACAAACACGTGACTGTTACCATGGTTGTGAGCAAGCCAAGAACAGAATATCACACAGTGACTGCTCTATGCTGATTTCTCAGAATAAGAATCATTAGGATGTCTTAGGAAGAATTTGGCAAATGCAGTGAAGAGTGGGTGTGGTGACAGCCAGATGCACTGAATCCACAGGGTAAAGCCAGCAGGCACACTGTCAAGTTCTAAACTCACCCTCAGCCCCAGGAGGAAAGATTTCCTGTCTGGGACCCAGATAGATTCTTTCTCCTTGATGGCAGGGTGGTCTTAGAGGAGCCCTTGGTTGCAAGAGCACACACCCTGCCCTGCTCTCTGTATAAATGATCAAAATGAATGACTGTGCTTCAGAAGTTGTAAGGCTATGTGCGTGTTAGGCATACCTCAGTCTAAGCATTGGGCACCACAACTTGAATTGGCTCATTCTTTGCTGCTAATAAAACTCTACTGTCCACTAGGTAAATTATAAAGCAAAAAAGCTACGGCCTGTGGCCTTGGAGATTCAGGGCGAAAAGCATGCATCTAGTAACGACCTTTCGTTGACTTGTTTGGAAGGTGTGCATGGGTGTGATTGTGACTTTCTTGATCATTTTCTCTCTTGTAAAGCCACTGTGCAGGGGATCAGCCCTAATGCTATCTTATCATCCCATTCCCAAATTTCACCTCTAAATACGATGGCTAAGATTCTACCCTCTGTATACCTCACAATAAGGAATTAAATTTCAACACAAGGAGCCTCTGGATACCCACTCAAACTACCTGGAATCTTCACGTTATAAATTATAAAATGTGGGCACCAAAGTACAGGGCTAAACAAAGATGCACAGCGTTAGGAATTTGAATGTCAACACATGCAGACAGGAAGGGTACTGAGGTACACATTGGCCATTGGAGTCCAAATGCAATGTACATATCTTTGCCCTGGGATCGTTCTGATACTACAATCTTATAAACTGACAACTTTTCTAAAGATTGATTTTATAGAGAGGAGAAAAACAAATGGTCATGCAAGTGTAGGAGGAAAAAAAAGAGAAATAGAACATTGTGATTATTAGATTTCAAGATGATTTTAGTGTCTATTAAATTAAAATTACAACTAAATTTGAATGAATGTTTTTTTCATAAAAAATATCATGCTGAATACTTAATTTCATAATCTGGGGAATTTTCCGTGACACGCCATTAGCAAATTTGTGCTCACTCAGGTACACGCAAAGATCCAGAGGCACCTCTGCAACATTTGGTGTTTTCCTTCTTCTGTCTTAGTTTGTGTTTTTGTTTATTTCTTTCTGTAGCATAACCTCTCAAATCCAGCTATAGCTCTTCCGTGTGGCCATCAATCTTGCTTCCTCTCTACCCATACATAGCTTCAGTCCTCTTTGTACAATAAGGTCTCATGGGCCGTGGAGGGTGGGGGATGGTAGGGGAACACTATTCGATTATAACATTTTATAGGCTGTCATAGCTCTAATGACATTAGCCAGCTAACTGCAAAGAAAAACCTTTGTGATGGCACATAACAGGTTGCCACAGGCTTGACAAACCTTTGTGAAGTAAACAAGAGAGAGGAGCAGAAAAATAGCACATCTGTGTCCCCCAGCCCTGCGTGCCCGCCCAGCACTTCCCATGGCCCTTTCCTTCTTCCTTATTAGCCCCTGAAGGGCATTTTTAATATAAAATATAGATAAAGTCTTCCCAAATCAGAAAGGTCTCCAAGTCTCCAATTTAATTGGAATGGAAAATGCTAACTAATTGGCATCAAAATTTGATTTGTGGAAGAAACCTCCTTTTTGTTGGAAACACAACAGTGTGTCTGGGAATACAAGCCCAGTCCTTCAAAAATCATCTGTGTGCGCCACCGAGGAATCAATTAAAGTTGATCTGGCATATCTGCGTTTGACAAATATAAAGAAATCTCTGATTAGGCAGAGGGGAAGAAAGAGGCACCCCTTTCTTGCTCTCTTCTTCTCTCTTTCCTCTGCCTCTTCCTTTCTTCTCCTGTTTCCCTTTAAAGGCAGTAGGTGTCAGAAGGGGGTGGGTAGTGATATGCAAAACACGGCCTCCATAACCAAAGTAGCCTGCAAAATTAGGTGTCAGCATGCAAAGCTTATTGATGTATGAATGCGGAAAATGAAAGGCGGCGGTAGACAGCCAGGGCTAAAGGTGATCCGGGCACAGGGAGAGCAGCTGTAGCCCCACGTCAAGGTGCTGCTATATGAGCTCCCGTTTTTTTTTTCTGGAGGGCCACAGCCTAACAAGGTAAGGCTGGCTATGAAATGATGGAACAATACAATATAGGCACACACAGTGTGAATACCAAATAAATTGACATGGTGTCTCTCCACCCCCTCCTCCCACTCACCCACCCCCTTCAAAGTATGCCTGTGTATTCATTAATAAATTCATATTCTGAGTTTTCAATAAAAGAAGAAAATGCAGTGTAAACTGGAGTTACTTAGTGACACCCAGCTCATTGCTTTTTATTGTTGCTTGCAGCTACGAAGCCTTCACAGTGCACTAGTAGAATTTATTACTGTCTGTCTCTGTGGCAAGTTGGCGAAGTGCGCCTTTTGAAGAAAATTGACCCACACTTCATGAATATGATGAAAAATGCCAATAACACTACAAAGACGAAGCTCTTGACATTATTCTGCAAAGAGCTAAAAGACAGTAATGAAAGTATTGCAATTACAAATCATTACCTCCTCTCTAGCCAATCGCTGGCTTTTTTTTTTTTTTTTTTTTTTTTTTTGGATTCTCTGGATTGCCCCTGGTGCTGTTTCACACAGCAGGATGGGGCATGGAAGGCATGAGAATGCTTTGGCACTGACTTTTTGAAGAAAAGAAAGGAGGCAAAGCAAAGAAGGGACAAACTGGTTCCTGGAAAAAGGGTGTTGCTGTTGTTGCTGGTGTTGGTGTTGGTGTTGGTGTTGGTGATGGTTATGGTGTAGGTGGTTGGTGGTAGGTTGCTGGAGGTGTCGTTTGTTTTTGTTTTGTTGTTGTTGGTGGTGATGATGTTGATGATGATGTTGGTGGTGGTGGTGGTGCTGGTGGTGGTGGTGGCAGCAGTAATGGTGTGAAAGTTCTTAAACCTAGGGCTCAGAAGGTCATGACCTTGTTGTGATCTCCACCATCTGAAAACTGGAGCCATTTCTTTGCTAAACTGTTCTTTCCTGGATGAAGCTCTGGGCACGGCTCATGGTAGTCATCTTTCTTTTATTATAAGTTATGTCTAGATATCAGCACATTACTTATTAAAATAATATGTCTGCTCATCTTCATTGTAAGGAACCAGCCTTTGCTCTTAGAAGAGCAAAGAGAGGAGCCATGGAGACCAGACACTGTGGAGCAGGCCCAGCACTCCCAGCACTTGGGAAACTGAGGCTCCAGAAGAGGCACAAGTAGCCAGTCTGCACTTCACAGGAAAACCCTGTCTTCACAGACTGATGCAAAACACAGCACAAATGAGAAAACCCAAGAGAGAAGGAGACCAAGCATAGACTATAATGTTTGCCTTTGGCATCTTTCATGACAGAGGTGCCATGCTATCTGTACGGTGCTGTGGCATGTCCTGTGGCTATGGTGAGACCCCAGCTTGCTTTCTTTTCATTATGTGTAGTCTGCGGAGAGGAGGTATCTGAAAGGAGTATTTTTCCATTTATGAACAGCCCTATCCTTTCTTATTGTTTAATAGCCATACATGTATGCACATAATCAATCTGAGCTATTTCACACCACCCTCTCTCTCAGCCCTTTCCATCTCTCACATGCATGCTTCTCTTATCTGCTAGACTCTTGTCTTTATTTTTTTGTACAGGGCCTATTAAGCTTTATTAGTTGTATGAGGAAGGGCAAGAAATCAGTGCCTACACAACTGGAGAAAATGACACATACTCTCCCCAGCAAGTGTTAACTCCAGTAGTCCTTTAGCAGGGGTGGTGCCTTATGGGTCCCTCCCCCATCCATGTGGTTCTCTGCACAAGACTTGCTTAAGGTTGGGCCCTTCAAACTATTCTATTCTATTCTATTCTATTCTATTCTATTCTATTCTATTCTATTCTATCCTATTCTATTCATCATTATGTTATTTATTTACTTTACATCCCAATCACAGCTTCCCCTCCCTCTTCTCTCAGTTCCTCCCTCTTGCCTCTCTTTCCCTCACCCATCCCTCCTTCCCTTCTCAGAAAAGGAAAGCCCCCCTCTCATGGATATCAGCTAGCCTTGACATATTAAGTTGCAGTAAGACTAGGCATATCTTCTCCTATCAAGGCTAGACAAGGCAGTCTAGTTGGGGGAAAGGGACCCAGATGAAGGCAATGCAGTCAGAGACAGCCCCAGATCACAACTTCAGGAGTCCCACATACAGACCTGGCTATACCACTGTTGCATATGTTAGTGACTGATTGTTGGTTCAGTTCTATAAGCCCCATATGGGCCCAGATTAGCTGATTTTGGATATTTTCTGTCATTGATCCCTCTGGCTCCTTTAGTCCTCTCTCCGCATCATCATCTACAGGATTACCCAAGCTCCGCCTAATGTTTGGCTCTGGTCTTTGCATCTGTTTCCAGGCTGACTGAAGCCTCTCTGATGAGCCTTCATTTATGCTAGGCTCCTATCTGCGAATACAGCAGACTATCTTAACAGCGTCAGGAGTAGGCTCCCTCTCATTGGCATAGGGCTCAAGCTGGGCCCATAACTGTCAGCCCTTACTCTTGCTCAGCCTACCTAGAAACATGACAGGATCATCTTCTGCTTCTCTTATGATGTAAACAGTTCAGGAAGTTTGTAAGGAATGTTTGGAGCCATACATGGAATCAGGAAAGAGAGCTAAAAAGGCACAGGGACGCTTGAAGTTGTCCTGAACTTGAGAGTGGGGCACAAAGGCATATGCTGCGACACCTACACTTGCTATTGGGTTGTCCTCCTGTGTCTGGATCCAAGTAGTCAATGTTTATCAACGTCAGGCTCAATCTCCTCTTGCTTAATTACTTGGCATATGAGTTGGGCTAGCACCAAGTTGGGCTATTCTAAAATTTCAATGGCTAAGCATTCTAGAAATTTATTCCTTAATTCATAACACCATCTTGGATGAGTAATGCTGGTTTTTAGAAAACTTTCAGTCATATGAGATTAAATTTCAGTTTTATGATCTTGTCATTTCTTAAGATTTTGGGGTTCTCTTAGTGAGGCATTAAGCAAAGCAAACTTTAGAATGACCCAGACTATAATTGCTTTTATTCCCTTGATAAGACTCCCCCCAGTGATGGTGGGAAGGTAGGTTCACAGTGGACACCAGCTTCCTAGTAAAAAGCCTGCACTTTGTCTGTTTGGGAGTGTGTCTCAAGCAGTGGTGAGAGCTTCAAGTGTGGTGTTCAGCTAGTCAGAGATTCCCTTGCTCTCTGCTAGAGAGAAAATATCATGTCCGTTCATATTTCGTGCAGCTGGGCATCAAAGTCCATCAGAGTGCAGAAACAGGCTCACTTTCATGTGAAGGACAACAGTGAATATATGCCACACTATGAGTTTTATCATAGAAAGATGGAAACAGCAAGATGAGAGACTTCGGAATGAGCACAAGTCATTCCAAATACTTAGGTCTTGTGCTGCACTAAATCAAAGTGAGTGGCATGTCCCTATAACACTGATAGATCTAATTATGAGGCTAACTAACTCTTTTCCCAGCTTGGCCAATGTTGGAGATGCTGCTGATATGGAATAGGTAACATTGTAGGAGACAGCCTCAGCATCTCAACCTTTCTGTTGTGCTTGTCTTTGCAAGACCATCCTTTGTCATCAAATGTCTCCTATCTATACAGAGCAGTGGGATATAGCAGGTGCCCTTTGCCTTTCCTAGCCCTGTTCTCTCCCCATCTTTGCCTATTCAGTCTAGATGTCAAACACAGGGAAAATTCTGAGAAATAAGTTCACTGGCCATGTGTCTGACCACTTCTACAAGCAAATGGCCTTCAACAAGGATGCTGGAATCATGGTCTCATTTTAATGCCCAACAGTCGCCTCCCCCTGCTCGTAGTCTTCTTGTCAGCTTCATCTGTGTGCACATGGTCATTTAGACACTGTGGATCTGTGTGCACATGGTCATTTAGACACTGTGGATCTGTGTGCACATGGTCATTTAGACACTGTGGATCTGTGTGCACATGGTCATTTAGACACTGTGGATCTGTGTGCACATCGTCATTTAGACACTGTGGAATCAGCACTGCGATGCTCCGCTGGGCTCCTTGGCTCCACATACTTCTTAAGCTTGGATTTGCGCTAATGTTCTGATTGCTTTTTCCAAAGACTGGCGGTGCTTATGTATGGGCCAAACTGGCTACATTGTTTTCTGAGGAGCAGGGGTGGGTTTGAGCTCAGGAGGGAGGCCTGTTTTATGGTGCTACAAGTACCGCGTTTTCTTGGAGGAAATAAACACCATATTGTTGAAAGAATGTAGCAACTTGTCAGCAGTTTTGGGTTGAGGTGAGTCAGTAGTTCAGAATTTTCTTTTCCTGCTCAGAGTCCCCTCCGGGAGAGGCCTGCCCCAGGAGCTCAGTCACTTGGCTACGCTGCCTTGTTACTTGGCCAAAGGCATTTGAATGGGAGTGTATACATAGATTCTAATATCGCGGGCCACTTCTTTGCTGTCAGCACTGCAGACTCCCCTCCAGTTTTGCATTTGCTCTACACTGGATGACCACAATGCCTTGGCTAATGCCTTTTAATATCTAAGCCTTGTACATCTAGTGCTTGGTTAATAACAGGAAAAAGCTCTGGTGACTCACCTTGACCTCAGGAGGAAAAAACATCCTTTTAATAATCTGGGAGTTTATTTGGATCGAAGGCATACTGCATGTTGCACAATCTTCCTGGAGAGCACACAGGTCGTGGAGTGGCACCTTTGTTTTTTATGAAGTCAGCAAAGACGGATAGGGGCCAGGCTCACTGCTTCTCCGAGAGCCTTCAAATTCATCTCTAATATGTAACCCACTAGCCAGGCAAAAGCCCTCAGTGAGTTTAATGGGCTTTTCTCTAAGAACTTTTCTAAATATCTAACCTTTGCTGCAATTAAAGTCAAAGGTGCATTTTCTGAATGTTATCAGGAGAGTGCCCACCCCTGCCTTTTTTAGGACCTACCCCAAAATCTCCCATACCTTCTAACTTCCTAATACTAAATTGGGAACAAGTCGAGGGCAAAGGTCAAACATTGATCACTAGTGGACATGGGTGCTTTAAGATGAGTCGTGTGAATGGATCCTGGTCTCGGAGTCGCTGGATGTGCTAATGAAGACCAGTTTTGGCCTCAAGAACAGTCCTTGATATCCAGAAACATTTTGGGTGCTACAATGGGAAGAAGGTATAGAAACTACTGATATCTAATTGGTTAAGGCCAAATATGCTGCTAACATGTTGTGGTATGCAAGTCATGCCCCCAAACAGCCCCCAAGATGTCAGTCAAGCTGGGTCTGAAGAACTCTGCTCAGTTCTTCATGACATGCCTTCTGAATACCCAGTAGGCTGCTGCCAGTCTTCAGATCATTTAAGTAATTGTTATTTAGACTTTTCTTTTACACCAAAAATCAACCTGGTAGCCCTCTAAATGTCTGTTTTTCCTAGCCCGTCTATCGACATCTCCCACTTCCCTGCCTCGCCCCATCTTACATCCCCTCCCACCTTTCCATCCCGATGGGGGAAATGATAGCATATTGCAAGAGAGAATGTGTGGAGTCAAAAGTACAGCTACTCATAGTTACTCATTTAATCACAGCCATATCTTTTCTGGACCATTCCTTCTAAAGATAAACATGTTTATGCTGCAAGTGCCGCCCTGCACAGCTTGGTAAGCCCTTTGGAGATGGCACTGAAGGTAAAGAAACACATTCACAGGATGTTTACTCTAATGATGCTCTCAGAAGCATTTGGGAGTTTTAAACATATGTTTCCAGCATCTCTCTCTATCTTTACATGGCTGCTAAATTGTAGAAAAGCTGTAAATAGAAATAATGGACCCAGTTTATTTTTAATTAGAAAGCTGCTGCTTATAGCTGCAGTCGTGACACCACCAAGCATGCCTTCCCTTCATTTGGAAGGAAAGAATAGTGAATTCCTGGGGGTTTGAATTTGAGCCAGGTTCCCTGCGTCAGTCAGTTGGTCTCTGCACCCCTGCAAACCCAATGTCTGTTTGCGGCGTGTGGCTATAGGCCGACTCTGCACTACTCGTAAGGTTTTTAGATAAAGCAGAAAATGCCATTGTTTCTATCAAGTTAGGAATGAATACTTTAATATTTTCTTTTCTCATTTTTTTCTTCACATTTAATTGTTAACCTCTACCCTTCTATTCAGTGAAAGAGTCACCTTTAAGCAGTTTCTACTTCCCAGGACGTTTCTCTTAAGCCTTTAGGTATGTGGATAGAAGCAACTTTATTACTCATCATCTCACAAGCAACACGTATTCTAGAAAAGTAACATTTATGCCTAGATTTTCTTTCTCCAGTTTCTGTTCTCCCACTCCCTACCCAGTTTTAAGATGATCGAAAATGAGGACAAGTCTTGTATCAATTTATTTTAGGACTGTTTGAACTGCAAGAGTCTTTGTGATCATGACCTAATACCTTGAAACGAACGTGCAAACACTGCCCAGTAACCGGTGGCAGACATTGACTGTCATGCTCGTGGGGCAGGGCAGTCACATGAAGACTTCCCTCTGGGCTCATATGTTCTCTCAGTGCTGTGATGTATGGCCGACCTCTGGCTTTATACGTGATATCCCTCTCTTCTCTGATGCAATAGGACACTCAGCATAAAGTCTGGTGATCTATGGGAGAACACTTACCTTTAGATATTCGTATTATAGTGAGACAGCTAAGAAGAGGGCTTCATGCAACATGAGAATCAGCATGTTTAGTGATGCCTAATTAGGCTTAATTGGAAATGCTGCGAGGAAAATGGGTTTAGAGAAAGGGCAATGTTAAGAGATGATTTAGAAGTATGTTCTCCAACATGGTGGCTACCAGACACATGTGGCCATTGAGCTCTTGTGCTGTGACTAGCAAAGATGAGATTGAATATAAGCGTGAAACAAACACCAGGTTTTAAGAAACTAGCATGAGAAAGCTAAAACATCAAATTAATAAGTTTTTTTTTTTAACAGCAATCATATTGACATTATTGTGTTTTGGATGTCTTTCCTTACATAAATATTTTGCAGCATGAGTGTTTTCTCATCTCCTTTGATTTTTCCAATGTTGCTGCTAGAAATTTTAAATATATCAGGTTTGTAGCATTTATTACTCGGACAATTTCATTATGTTCATCTAAAAGTATTAGGTTACAATCAAGACGAGTCATAGTAGTCCAAATGGTTAGAGTCAGGCTTGTTCTTATAGCCACGTGCACCTCAGCAACAAACGCCACAATAATCACAGTTTCATTTCTATTTTTAAATATATATCTCATCTATAAAAAAATTGTGACTTGCCTTTAATATTTTTCTCTTTTAAAATTTTTATTTATTTATTTGTATTCATTTACCCTTGATCACAGCTTGAATTTCTATGACTCATGGTGCTTTGCAAGTTCCGTAGGTGTGACCTGCAGAACGCATTTGTGCCTATAACTAAATTCTAGGCTATGGCTTGCTTAGCATACACTATCCAACAGTTTCAAGTTTAATGAGTAGTAACCGCCAAGTCTCACAATCAAGAACAATTGTAGCACACGGTGGTCCCTGAAAAAATGTCATTACATCTCTGGTCCTAGCAATACATATAAATTTCTATATATGAGTTCTACTGAGGACTATTTTCTTAGATCTCTTCAAATTCTCTGAAAGCTCCTGGGCAAATGCTTTCAGTGTACAGCTCAAGTGACCACCAATGCTGTAAAGTTGAGGGCAGCAGGCAGTGACTGCAGATCTGGGTGCCATGATGTAGTTCTTCTGATCCCAGTTGGGGAACATGGGCCTTGAGTAGCCTTTGCACTCTTGTTCTTTAATTCTTGGTGTCTTGACGTTTATTTCAGCATAAAGCTCACTTTCTATAGGATAACATTTAAGCTCCATTACAAGGGAATATTTCTCTAGCTACACATCCTTATATATTATAGCTACAAACTCTACAACAATCTCAGAGTCTCACTTCCATTCTTAAGGGACATACTCTTCCTTTGTTTGAAAAATATTTTTACTTTCTCTACCTTCATGAATTCAAATTCTATTCAATATTAAGTTAAGGTATAGGACAGTATTGAGAGAATATATTTGCTTATTTATTACAGAATTAATATATAAAATAAAAGCAATAAAATGATACAAATTACAATATAAGTAATAGGAAATGGTAACACAGAAAAACTATTAAACTATGACCAGTGAACAAAAAGTTATCTTATTAGTAAAAGCATTTTATTTAATATTTAATAAATCTTGTTTAAATCCAGGTATGGTTATACCATTCTTTAATCCTAGCACTTGGGAGACAGAGGCAGGTGGATTTCTGTGAGTTCAAGGCAAGCCTGATCTGTATATTAAGTTCCAGGCCACCCAGACCTACATAATGAAACCATCTGTCAAAAAATCAATTATGCATAGACTAATCATTTCTTCTCAGTGTCTATTCCTGCTAATACTCAATAAATTTGAGTAAAAACAAAGAATTTCTCTGTTGCTGCTGGCAGAACAAATATAGAAGTTGTGGGATATCTATTGGGTCAAATCTTTCAAAGACAATTTGTCGCGATCTTATCAAAGATAAAATTGAGTGACCCAGATGTCTAATTTTTAGGACAATTTTTTCTACATAAAAATTAAAAAAGATGTACAAAAATATACATACAAAGTTTCATAGTGATACTTGAGGTTAGGTTGAGTAGAATTTGGATTAATGCTGTTACAATGTCACGAAATAATGAATCAAAGTCACCAATATGGACAGTGTAGAAAGATATCACTGACTGGAAAACACATGCAGTATAATACACATCTTAATGCTACCTTTTATGCTTGGTCTCTGTGAACATATCAATATGGTCCATGGCTAGCATTGTGCTTTTGTACAATTTCTGCCTACTAAGGCCCCAGGTATGTTTTTCTCATTTACTTTCTGAAATAGTTCTAGAATACAGACATTTATTAACTCTCTATATTGTGAAAATAATTGATAGTTAAATAAACACCTGGAGGTGGCTACGCTGAGCATAGAAGCCAGTCAGACTCCAAGCCAGTTGTCTGAACTTCTGGGTGTATACTGTGGGGGCGGACGGCACATTTCCATGAGAACACGCATATGTAGGAAATCACATGAACAGCCTGTTAACCCTTGGAGGCTGGGATCAGCACCAGAGAAGGAAGCATTCGTATGGTTTTAATCACAAGAAATTATGTTAAATTATGAGTGAATTTCATACTTTATACTTTTTTATATTTTACTATGCTTTCAATTTTCTGTTTACACAAGTACAGACTATTGGATTAGAACATGTGATTTTTTTTTTTTTTTTGTAAACAAGTCAGGGCTATTTTTTGAAGTCTGAAGAGCCTCTTTGTTCTTGATGAAGCCCTCCTGGGTCTTAGATTTGAAGATTCTGATCTTCATCTTCTCATTGTCTGTGTCTTCCATGAGCTCTAGTCTGCTCTGGCTTTGATGATGATCTTCTCCTGCATTCAAATAAGTCCCTTGAAGGCACCTGACTCATGTCTGATTAGATTATCAAAAAGGGTGACAGAGTAGGAGCTGTTGAGGCTGGCCTTTTTACCCGTGTTTTCATAGGTGGACCCCTGACACCTCTTTGTGACATCATGTATTATGTCAGTTTGGTGTCAGAATGAAGCAGGGACACATGAAAAATTCTATTTAATTTTCTTGGAGCAAATTTTCAGGAAATACAGAAAGTAAATTATTAGAGAATTATCAGCTTCATAGAGATAGAAAAATGAACTAAGAGAAAGATTAAAAGGCAAATCCCCCTCCTTCAGCTTTCTTTGAAAACAAAACAGCAATACACTGTTTCATTCATTATTTATTTGTAAAGTGAGAGTGTGTTGAAAGTCTTCACCACCTGGCACTGAGTAGGTCATCAGAAATCAGAAATAAATACATCAAATGCTGTTTGCAATAATCCTTCATAAGGAAAGGACAACATTCAGAAGATTCTGGCACTGCTTAGTAAACTTGAAAAATCTCCCAGGGCATAGCGATGACTTGTTAGGGATATGCTTTAAAAGGAATGGAACTCACTTGGTTACTCATCTGCTCTTGTTTTGTTCTGTCTTCATCCTCAGAAATAAGAGGTTGGTTACTTGCCTGGGGCAATCATGGGTCCAAAGTTGGGTGTTTCTGGTAACTTAGAATAATTATTTACAAAAGACTGAGCTGACTTAAAAGCACAAGCTGTGTCTAAAGCCCTCTACAACAGTCTGTCTGACCTGCAGTAGCCACAGACATAATTGACATCCATGGACCTGCTTGGAGCCTGCTTGGGCCTGTTGAGGCCTGCTGGAGCCTGCTTGGGCCTGGTGGGGCTGGACTTGACCGCCTTGATGCCCAGATGGCTTTAATGGGAGAAAGGAAAATCTTTCCAGTGTTCTTTCTTGTGCCTATGCATTCTGCTAGATTTCAACTTACTATAATTATCTTGCTTTATAGAACACCGCCAGCAGACTAGGGAGTATGGCCTTCTAGATGTTTTATTGAAAACCCAAGTTATCGAGGGCAAGATTTTCTTGATAGTTAATCAGATAGAAGAAGCTTCTCCATCACAGGATTTTCCAAATCACAAGAGAGTGAGCTTTTGTGGCCTCAGTCAAGCATGTAGGCGAGAGAATCAGGACTGACATAGTCCTTGCTTTGAAGATTTGTACATTGTCCAACTTGGGCTGAGGGTTCTCAGGTGCTGTTTGAAGTGCACTGATTTCTACCATTCAGGGGCATGCAATCTATAACATATGCCAGCCATTTGTTGAGTTAGAGCACTGATTCGCAAGTTAGAAAAGATGGAGGATGAATAAGAGGAGAGATGGAAGGAGAAGTAGGAGGACGGTGACAGCAATGATGGTGACGGTCACACCAATGATGATGGTGACTGTCACACCAATGATGGTGATGGTCACACCAATGATGGTGATGGCCGCACCTGTTATGATGGTGATGGCCCACTGTTGTTCTCCTGTCTCACTTCCAAACCTGCAGCATTTTATAAGGGAAAGGTTGCAAAATGTCACAGAAATTCATGAAGGAAGTAATCATCCAAAATGGGGAATAGGAAGTTTCTAGACCATTTGTTTCCATGTAGGTATTATATCATTATGAAACTCATTTCTGAGCTCCCTATATCTTTAAGGAATCAATCTCATAGAATGCCTTACCATACTAAGAAATAGTTCTAGCTCTTAGTTTTCTTGAAGACCATCTCTTGGTTTTTTGTCCAGAAGAATTTCATCATAAATACAGATTTTAAAACTAAGTTGGGTACAGAGCTAAACAAAGAAATTTCATGTGAAGTACTTCAGATGGCCGAGAAGCACCTTAAGAAATGTTCAACATCATTAATCATTAGGGAAATGCAAATGAAAACAACCCTGAGATTTCACCTCACACCAGTCAGAATGCCTAAGGTTAAAAACTCAGGAGACAGCAGGCGTTTGCAAGGATGTGGAGAAAGAGGAACACTCCTCCACTGCTGGTAGGATTGCAAGATGGTACAACCACTTTGGAAATCAGTCTGTTGGTTCCTCCGAAATCTGGGCATGACAATTCCGGAGGACCCTACTATACCACTCCTGAGGATTCCCCGGTATGCAATAAGGACACATGCTCCACTATGTTCATAGCAGCCCTATTTGTAATAGCCAGAAGCTGGAAAGAACCCAGGTGTCCCTCAACAGAGGAATGGATAAAAAAAAATGTGGTATATTTACACAACGGTGTACTATTCAGCCATTAGAAACCACAAAGTCATGAAATTCTTAGATAAATGGATGGAGCTGGAGAACATCATACTAAGTAAGGCAACTCAGTCTCAAAAGATCAATCATGGTATGCACTCATGGATAAGTGGATATTAGCCTTGAAACTTGGAATACCCAAGACATAATCCACATATTAATTGATGTCCAAGAGGAACGGAGGAGTGGCTCCTGGTTCTGGAAAGACTCAGTGCAGCAGTATAGGGGGATACTAGAACAGGGAAGTGGGAAGGCGTGGATGGGGGAATAGGGGAGGGAAGAGGGCTTATGGGTCTTTCAGGAGTGGGGAGCCAGAAAAGGCAAAATCATTTGAAATGTAAATAAAAATATATCAAATAAAGAAATTTTATAAAGGATACACATGTGTTTTCAAACATTTACTTTATTTTGTACCTGGTACTAGAAAATGTACAAAGTATTTTTTTAAAAAAATCAAAATTCTTGATTTAAACTGATTTAATAAATGATATTTTTGTACAAGAGAATACTTCATGTAATTGTGTATATGATGAGGGCTCACTCTTGGAATCCTCACCAACTGTTAAGTATGAGGCTAGGCAGACAGTAAGGTTCTAACACTGTTCAGGAAGTTAGTAAAAAAAAATGAATATTATCCTATGTGGCTTGCAGTATATAATCACAAAAATTCAGTAAACCAAGGATTCTGCTAGACTGTGAAAGGCCATGGGGATCATAGCACACTCCCAGGGTATCCACCTTAATGTGAATTTGTTTATTTATTTACAAAGCAGCTGCAAAACAGTGCATTGCTTGCAAGCACAAACTGATGGTGTTGATGACTCAGGAGGAAGGCAAGCTTTAGAGGGGGGAATGTCGGGGTAGACAGGTGAAGTCTCACCTAGAAGTTGAAGTCCGTTGGAGCTGTGACGAATCCTGACTCATGCTTCCATATTATAGATGCAGAAACTGGGTCAGCAACACAGAAAGAGCTGGAATCCTGGGCCAGGCAACTGTCAAGCAACAAGTCAAAATTCTCTCCTTCTTTTATATCTTTATCTAGAGAACAGAGTTCTGAGCTTTCAGAGCAGAGATGCAAACTCAGGTTCCCCAGGACAGATGTCTTGGTACAGTCCATTTTAGATGCTTGAGAATGATTTCTCTTGGGAATAACTCAAAGTACTGTTGAAGATGTAGAGCTAAAAACAGAAGGAAAATGAAAATGAAAACAAGATAGAGAAGAAAGGAAAAGGTGCTCATTGTGGCCAGATTCTCTTCTAAACTCAATGAATTCTATTCTTTAATCGGTATATCAACCCTATTAATAGAGTAGGTATTATCTCATTTTACATGTGAGTGAACTTAGCCTCAGAATAGTTACGAATCTTGCCTTAGCTTATTCACCTAACAAAGTTATGGGCCCAAAACTCCAGTTCCTACTTATAAAATGACTATTAGATATCCTTTCCTAACGATTGTATTGCCTATAGAGGGCATCTGGGGCACCTTACAAATAGACTACTTTTGTTTTCTCTATCGATGGCAGTAAGGTGCTAGCCTGCCATGCCTAGGTTCTTGCTACTTATTTTTGTTTTGTTTGCGGATGTGGCAGCTAAGAATACTCTGTGTGTGTGTGTGTGTGTTTTACTTACAGTATCATGTAGTAATCATGTCTCTTATATTTTGATTATTGCTTCTACAGGACAAGGGATTGAGGCTGTGAAGTTCAGTCAAACTCAGGTAGCCAAAGGTAGATGTTACTCCAGAGACCTTAACTTCCAAGCTGACCTTACTGGGCTAAGAATGTAGATGGAACTTTGGGTTAGAGTGTTTGCATAGCACATGGAAGGCTCTGCGCTCAATCACTGGCATAGGAAAAAATACCCAAGCCCATGTTACTTTTCTTGTAACCAAGTTTCCAAGCCACAGAAAGGAGGACTTCCTTGAAGGTAATCGGAGGCCGACTGTAGCAGGTCTACCACTTCTAGTTTGGGATGGAGTCCAGAACCTGAGAATTTTATCAGCTTTTTCTGTCTGCATCTGAAATCCTTCCCCTATCTTTGTTCAGGAGCCAGTTTTTAGGGGCTGAGTCTGACCAGTTATCTAAGAACAAGATGCCAGGCTCCAGATGTCCTGCTATAAACTCAACTTTGCAGGGATGTCCGGGCCCTGCAATCTGTCTGCATAATATCCTTTCTCTGTAGAGAAAGACATTAGAAAAAAAGATGGCATTCTAAGGCGAGGGACAGGACAGGCACCTTCGTTATGGTATGATAACCATCTGTTTAAGGAGTTAGCGCTACTAATTGGTCTCTCACCTTCAATATAAAAAATGCCCCTCTAACTCAGGGTCATTGTATAGTTCTCACATCAAAATCTTCATTAAATGAAACCTGAAGTTGTGGTAAAGACCACTCTTTATTTTTTCTTTCTTTTTCTTTTCTTTCTTTTTTTTATGTCATGAAAATGAAAATGACTGCCAGGAAGGCACAGAGAAAGCTTGCATGACAGATGGAAGAATTTCTGAGGCCAGGGAAGTCTGTAATTTATATTTCTTAGGGCCAGTACAAAGCACTGGAGCCCAGGCTGCCTTACTTCGGGAGGCCGGTCAGTGAGCTGCTAAATGGGGACTGTCTGATAGCTTTGGGTTTTCAGGATGTAATGATCAGACAAAATCCTTGTCCTCACAAAACTTACAATTTTCTAGGTTTGTCCCTGTCACTGGATAGGTGGGTTCTGAAATAAGGGCTGAACTCATAATGAGACAGAGTAAAAACTATTCGTGATGATTTAAGAACAGATTTAAAAATGTGCCCAACCCACTTTCCCCCCAAACATAAAACAACTGCACTATCTGCTTGTTACAGCGGCCTGAAGCGTCACCATTTGGGACAGATTTCAGGCACCTTCTGAATGTAAAATTTATAAACTCTCTCTTATTAGCATACAAGCATTTTCAGTAAGAAGCTCAGCATGTGGCTGATTTTTCTTCCCAACACACACATCTGAGAACAAAGCTCTGGGCAAGGGAGAGCATGCAGGTAGATGAACAACCTAGAATGATAAAATAGTAAAAAGAAAATTGTGTGGTGCAGATAGTGTTACTGCCTGCTCTTGGACATCTTCTCTAAACCTTGTAGTCAGTGTAAAGATCTGTCTTAACTTTATGAAAATCCAGAATGAGAGTGACTTATGTGTACAGTGGAGATATTGATTGCTTCTGCTATTAGTGATATATTCAAGAGATTCCCTTTTATCTAGCTTCATCCCGTTTATCTATTGAGGGAACTAGGCTCATAATTACTATGGGGAGCTGATAACTCTGCTTAGGAGCACTGGGAACGAAAGGACCACCAACAAAATGAATAATAATTTCCTTTGTTTGTTTATTTGTTTATTTTTTCAGTTTTAACTTGCTGAATGAATGAGGAGACCATATGTGTATATACTTATGTGTGTGTATGTGTATATATATATATATATATATATATATATATATATATATATATATTCCTTTCTACAAATGACCAAATGACTAACATGATGAGTAAAATTCAACCCACTCTAGGGTCCTTCTGTTGCTCCAAATGACTTGATGACAAAATATAATTAATTTTTAGCCCATGATCCTGCTGTCACTGCTACATGGAAAGCCTTCCAGCAGGCCAGCCATGTTTAGAATAACCTTCCTGTTGTTCAGCATGGTCTATTTTTTTTTGTTATAACCCCTGGCTGTTATAATTTTCTTGGACTTATTACTGCCCTGTGCTGTTCTCAGGTATTTAATCTCTAACTACACTGTTCAAACCTTGAGGAGAGAGATGGGGTCTTACACTTCTAGTGTTTCTTGAGTAGCACTCATTGTAGTATTTTTTAATTGAATGGAATTATTTGTCCACTGTTCTATACTGATGCTGGGTTGCCAGCCTTAAGTTGGGATGAATGATGCCAAAGGATATAAGGGAAATATTAAAGCTGATTGAGTTTTCAGGAGAACCGTACAACTAGATTCACGGAATCCCTCTTGAGGTTTAGAAGGAACACACGTTCTGAATACACAACCCTGGGAGCCAGTGGGTGAAGAGAGATTTATAGGAAAGGAGGAGAACAGAAGATATGGGAACCTGGGGACTGTTTTGGGGGTTACAACTATGAGGACACTTATCACTGTGCTTTTTCCAGAATAGGGCTTTGTAGTAAGGTGTGATTTTTGGAGAAAGAAAGACACCAGAGAAGATCAGTTATCCAGCTTATGATGTATGTACTCATAGAAGTAACTGGGGTAGGAAATAAGGGAACATTCTAGAATTAGACATGTAGCTGTATACATGAAAAAAAAATGAGTAAGAAACCTCAGATCCAGAACCTAGAAGCCATCATGTACACCAGGAGATCAAGACATACAGTGCAAGCCAGGTGGAACATCAATCAGGATCGTGAGAGCTTTCTTCCTTTCCCGTCCTAAGAGGAGACTTCCCAAAAGGCAGGGAATACCACTAGATTGGGTGCTGGGGGCAGGGGCTGAGAGATTATCCAGCAGATGATTTGCCTTCTCAGTCTTCTGGTGTTCAGGCTGCGGGCCATCCATCTCTGAGGGGCATATTATATTTTGGACAAAGGCCAAGAACAGGCTCTGGAGAGGAAAGGGCTAGCAAAGTCTGAATCTCTACCCAACAACTCTCTGAATAAAGTCTAAGTCTTTGTTGTTCTTATAATGTGTTGACTACGTAATTTGGGCCTTTCGGTTGTCTTCACCATCCTGATCTGACATGAGATCTGCTATTATCGGGGGTAAAGAATTTGAATTTGGAAAATGTCCAGAAGGACAATGGCTTTACCTTCTTCCTGAGATTGATTTTTGTCCATGGCCTCAGGCATAGCCATCTCTTTTCCCATCTGTAAAGTGGGATAATAACTCTGATTTGACAGAGCACCATGGAACAACAGTGTTCACCACATTTTTCCTTTGAACTCAGTGTGTTATCATTGCTATGACAGCTCCATCTTCTTTCTGCCTTTGAAGGCACAGGCACAGACCTGGAGGCATCTCACTCATGCTTGCCTCTCACTCTCCCTCCTAGCAGAACTGTAAGAAAGGCGCCTCACATGATGGAGTGGTTGAATGGGAAGAGGCAGAAGATAAACAAGGAGGTGAAGAGCTTCAGATCCCAGCCGCAGCCATGAGCCCAGCTATAGCAATACCCATCATTGTTGGGAACACCACCACTGACACTGCCTGCCTGTTTTCTTTCAACGTACATACAGTGTTCCCCGAGGATGCTGTCAATGTCTAGGGAAGCTCTGATGTCTTCAGGGGCTGGGAGTAGATTCCAGAGCCACCATTTACAGTGGTATAAGGAGTTCATAAGATCCTTAATAGCAGTTGAAAGAGTTTGAAGTTGCAGAATTTCATGGATTCCAATGTGCCAGGCACATGCCTTTATATTCAGAGTAGACTTCAGCACAAACCTGTGGGCGCTCTTTCCCTCTCTCCTTTTTCTCCCTTTCCCTCTTTCTGGACTGATTCTATTAACTTCCTCTGATGGCGTGTAGAACCCAGCACCCACGCAGCCCTCGACCCTCTCCTTATCCATCTCGCAGCAGAGAGGCCATTTCGATGAATATATGTTCCCCATTTTCTTTGCATTATAAATTCAGTGTTGTGGGGAAAGGAACAAAATATAATGGCAAGGCCTCCACAGAGAAATGTCCTTATTTGAGAAGAGGGGTTTTACGGGGGGACAATTGACAGCCTCTCACTACACTGGGCACATTTTTTCCTCTCTGTACAACTGCATCACTGCTAATGATAAATGAAGAATGCTTGATAGCTGGCTCCATTGTCTGACAGCTACAGTTTTGGCCAGAGGGCCATGGCAGGCTTTAGACTTCTGTTCAAAATGAGTTAAACATATTAGGCATTATGAAGGCGCAGAAGCCTCGAGAAGGAGCGCTGAAATGAGTGATCCGGGTAGGCTCCTGGGTACACAACTTGCAAAGCAGATGTCATTCTAATAATGTGTGATATAGAACATGCCTGGCCTAAACCCTGCTGGATGAAATATGAAGCCCCGTTGGTGATATTTAATACCATTTTATGAGGTGCCATCTTATAAAGACAATGCCCGCCGTATGTGGAATGCTTAAGGTATTTTGCCAAAGGCATAGGGAGGTATCTGGAGTAAGTAGAATTTTTATTATTTTATAAGCCTTTACTTTGTAATATTTCTGTTTCCACATTATTGTGAGGGCTCGCTGCCCTAACCCTTTGTGGAGGGAAGCTGATGAGCGGCTTGCCACTAGATTGACGGATAGCCCTTGCTGTTCTGGAAGAAAAAAACCGCTTCCTACCTGCATACATACTTCAAAAAAAAACCTCCAAGAGGAAACACAGCTTTGCGACAAGCATTCTTCAAGCAGGGACTTTGAGGCCAGTATACAAAAATATTGCCATTTTCCAAGTGGATCATCTCCAGGGTTAATGGGGGATTTGTGTGGACTGCAGCTACCTGAACACAGTTTCTCCTCCCTCTACAGATTCTGACATGGAGAATCTATAAAAACTTCTAATTTGGGCTTCCCTTCAGGGCATGATAAGGTGGAAGAGGTTTGCTAAATGTAGTGAAGCATGGGCATAACAGTATTGCGGGGTTTGCTTCTCCGAAAGCCCTAGGTGAATGAGCCAGGACTGTGCAAGGCTGCCAGCGTTCTTCCCATGAAGCACAGATAGGGCAAGAACGTAGCTGGTAACAAGAGCACTCCATTTGAAACCCATCATGCTCATGTTTGTTGTAAATACCTTCACACTCACTACTGCACATTCCCCATGAGGCATTGCAGAGGGACAAGCCACTTAACTACAGGACTCTGGGAAGGCAGCACACACCACATTCGCTAAGCAATGCCTGTTCTGCATATCTGATGTTCTGGGCAATGTCATTTCTTGGAGAATCTGTTATGTGAAGTATTGTAGTAATACTTCCTATGTGAAGTATTGCATGGCTCTTCATGCAATAAAGGACAGTTGTTATTTTTATGAAGAACTGTCTTTGTGCTTTGAGAACTAGGTTTAGATTTTAGACAATGAAAGAAAATATGAAACAATTTTCCAGATCATATGCTGTTACATAAGCAAGGGAAAAAATCCAGGGCAAGCTACTTGAATACAGCTTTGCCTAACAATATGCATGAATCAAGCAGTGTTCCCTTTCCCCAATCCCACTCCTGTGTGTGTGTGTGTGTGTGTGTGTGTGTGTATGTTCACAATTTATGAAAAGGTCTTGGGCTTCCACCTTATTTGTGATGGGGTCTCCTTTGTTGTTTGTCTGTTTGTATGCCACACTAGTGACCTTAAGCTTCCAGGGATTTTCCTTATAGGAACTCTAAAGTTATAAACCTGAGTGAGGATTCAAACTCAGGTCTCATGCTTGCACAGCAATGGCTTATTTACCCTTATATCATCTTCCCCGCCCACTGCCTTATTCTTTGTTTATGGTGAGCATGCAGACAGTGCAGAGCGTCCTGATGTATGCATATCTTACACATGCTTGGATGCCCAGATGACCTATCTTTCCTCTGGCTTCTTTGTCACCATCAGTAACACTATTTGCTATGTATTGTTTCGTGCTTATATTTCAGTAGCTTTATACCAATGGTTCTGTTTTCATTACTATGTAATTGAATTAAATATTAGTAATGAATAGACTATGGATGCCAAAGGAAGGAGATGTGCCTCTGTTATGACACACATGGTTTTGTAAAATCAGTGAAAGCGAGGCTCTGAGAGGCAAGCTGTTGAACACACGTGTCTTTCATGAGGGTTCAAGAGGTTATTAAAATTAAAAGCACTTTGGATTCATATTGCTTCGCAAATGTCTGAAATCTTCTTTCTCTCCTGTGAAGAAACCAAGAAAGGAAATTGCAGCCTGTGGATACTGGGGGCACTTTTGGTTAAAGCTTTGAGGACCATGCTCTTCTGAAGAGATCAGATGACTCAGTTAGTCAGCATTTGTGTTTTGCCCTAAAGCAAGTCAAGTTATTTGACATTAGATCACTCAGAGTCACATGCTTTAGCCCTGACTATATGACCCTTTGTGGACAACCTGAGTCCATTGAAGTTTGTATTCTCTGTGCCGTAGCGAGCAGAATGGCTATTGTCTGCAATGGGATGGGTGGCCAAGGCTACATTGGGGACAGGACGGGTTGAAATGCAATAACTGACTGATAAGCAAGGGGTGGACTCAGCTTTTGGAACTTGATATCTACTTCTGTTATTTTGTACAAATAACCATGAACAGGCAAGTCAGCCTTTCCCAACCCACTTCCCCGTTTGTGAAAGAGGATAATTATCCCCTCCCCCACTGGCCTTGTGCTGTTTCCTGGCCTACTTGACACTGTGCACGAGCAACTCTGCTGTGACTACCACTGCTTTGAAGACCATGGCTATGGCTGGAATCCTTTCTGTATACCCTCCTTCTGCACTCTGCAACTACCAGGGTAAGCATTGCTCCAGTCCCTCCTGGAGGAAAGAGAAGTGCTGGACTACAGTTTGGGAGACTCGCTTCTGGCCACTCATCCTATATGCATGGGATGAGGGCTTCTAGCAATCACAGATTTCCCTGTTGCTTCTCCTCTGCTAGTCCTGATGATGCTATGATTCTATGTACATTCCTGAAAAGTGAAGAAAAAGTTTCACATCAAACTATCACTGATTAAGCTGCGGTCTGCCCGGTCTGACCTCAGTGGGAGAAGATACATTTAATCCTCAAAAGACTTGAGGACCCTAGGAAGGGGGATGCCAAGGGTGAGCACCCTCTCAGAAGCAAGGGGGAGGAGGAATGCAATGAGTAACTGTGGGAGGGGGGCTGGGAGGAGGACATTGACTGGAATGCAAATAAATAAAATAATTTTTAAAAATTTAAAAAAAACCCAAAAGGTATACCTGAATGTTAGCCTCAAACTTCTTTAATTTTTGTAATTTTGTGAATTAATAGGTAGTCTATTTGTTTCTCTTTACTGGAAATGAATCCTGCCCCATGTGGTTCCTGTAAAGAATTTGACAAAGGTTGCGCTCAGCACTGCACACTTGGGAAGCTTCCTGGTCACAGCCTCAGGCTCACACTGCTATGTCCTTTGAACAACTCAAACAGAAGGAGTGTCAAGTTGAAATTTCCTGGAAAGTGGAATTAGGAGATATTGGAACCTCTGCTTAAATTTTCTCCCCAAAGTTCAATAATTTTCTTCCCTTTACCATTCTCAGAGTCTTAGAACTGCTTAGGATCCCCAGGCTTCTGGAGCAGTGTTCTTGTAAGACTCTGACAATCCTTAGCTTACTGGGGAACCCCTGAGTGAACAACACTGAGCCGGGGATCAAGAGGAACTTATTGTTCCAGTGCATTGGGGTCGTCCCACACTCGAAGGAGAGGTGCTGACTCTGGGCAGCTTGTTTGGTGAGTTTTCATACAGTTTTTCAGTGGTAGAATAGAGCAGTAGTCATTAGGCACAATGTGATTGGCAGAACAGTGTGACTTTTAAACGGATTGGTCCTTAGGAAGTGAGGTCGACAAGGGTTCCCGTATCTGCGGGTGGATAACTGTCAGTCCACTCTGAGGAGTGTATCTTCTGGCTCTGGGCTTTCCTCATCTTCAGGTGGCCAATGGTTGGTTCCCCGTGTGGTCTGAGGAATGTAATTAGCCTCTCCCTTCTGGAGGGGAGGGTTGTCTATGTGCTCTATGACCTTTCTCTTCCAGAAAGGGAGGGGTTTGGTGGGATTTTTCAATGTTCCTGAGATGACCTCTTCATTCTGAAGTACTTATCTCGAGACACCTGACTGATCATGGTATTCTATAAATATTCACAGAAGACCCTGGAGTCTCTGTGTTCACATTGTCACTTGTAAGCATGATGTGGAGGCTCTCCTACTTGCCAGTCATGTGGATCAATATGCACCTACAATAAAGGCTTCATTTTCCCACAGCAGCATGCAAACTACAAGCAAGCTTAGATCACTCAAAAATGCAAGTGACTATACTTGTTTGCCGGGGAGTTATGGCAAGCATTGTGCCTGCTTGTTTACTGCCAGTGTTTCAGAATTTTGTAATTATGCTTTAGAATGATTGAAGTGTGAAACACAAATTTATTTCTTGTATACTACTGTGAGCACTTGAATGTTAAAGATATCTATTCACACACACACACACACACACACACACACACACACACATGAGAAATTCTTAAGAGTTAGTTATAAACTCAGTATTTTCTGTATTAGGGCACAGAGAAGCAAGTCTTTACAGGGTTGGAACATCTTTTATGGTCAAAAATACCTGGCTACATGCTGAGTAACAATATTGTGAAATCTACACAAATGATATTTACCAGAGGATCAATGATGTGTATCTAAGTAGAAAAAGAGGGATGGAAACTTGGCCCATCTCAGTACTATGAGGGATCAAGGGAGCCTCTGCCTGAAAACCTGCAGGGTACACTGAGGATGGGCATGTCTGACGTCTAAGATGCCCACTACCCAGCAATTTCTCTCGGTTCTGATTACTTTTGACTTCTGATGCAGTTTTTCTTACCATGAGGTTCATGGGAAGAGAGTACCTGGACAGCCAGATTCAAGAACTTTGGTTGGAGAATAAAATAATCTAAACCACTCTAAGTACATAAGTGAGTCCTCAGATTTTACATAGGTCCCTTGAGCTTGGATTTCAGGAATCCACCAGATAGATGGACAGCTCTGGTATTCTACAAACCATTTTCTAGAGTCTGTCAGAAATGTAGACTAGGATGATTTGTCTTTACTCATCAGGATAAAACCATCAAAGAAATGAATAGAACTCATGGATACAGCATCTGTGCCCTTCCCCAGGAAGACACAACATGGTAGTCCATCCTGGGACAGGACTTTTCAAATGCTACAGGAAGAGCTGTGCACATGTCACAACGCCATATCACGATGGGTTTCCTGGATCCTTTTTGTCATAGTACACAGAAGCTGCATTGAGCCAGGTCATTTCAGCATCCTTAGTTTTGCTATGTTCCATACATAGGCTTTGGTTTCAATTTGTTTTCATTTTGCGACCCTCTCCATTACTTTAATATTTTAAAAGGTGTTTTATGGCATATAAAATAGTATACAGTTTGATAAGTTTTGAAATTTTTATATTTATAGAAGTATTGCTATAACAAAGACAAGAAAAATGTCTCCCACTGCTCAAAGGTTCCTCGTATCATTTTACACTTCTATCGACCCCGTTGCTTGGCGCTTTGCTCATTGACTTTGCCCCCTATCCTGTATGCTAAGCCATGCTCTTGTCTTACCTCTTTGTACTTGTAACTGAGTAAGTACCATTTCTACCTCCTTCAACCCGAGTGTCTATGTGAACTTTTCTGCACTCACTGTTTCACTTCCCACTCTAATACTTTTCCATTAATGACCTCCTTGTCTGGATCAAGCCACATGCTTTTCTGCTAGAGTCATGTTATTTCACGGGCCTGCTGGGTGGTCCACCTGTTTAACTGCTGCATCCCTGACACTGACTTACTACCAGGTAGCATCTGACTCTTGTTAGCTGTCATACTCTGTATGGCAAATAATTTTGTACTGCCACCACTCCACAGTCAGTCCCCTGTACTGTCTAGGATCTTGCTGGCTCCATTTCCCCACTGCCTGATTCTGGAAGTCTTCCTGAACAGCTGATTGACATTAGTGACCTAATCAGGTTTTGGCTTTGGACATCTGGGAGTGAATCTATCCATCATCACGAGACTTTTAAGAAAGCATTGACTACTAAAATCAAACCAATGCTGTGTTGGCTATATTTTTAATTCGTAAAACTCTTTTGAATCACAGAATGCCCCCCTCAGTGTCACAGGTATGAATGCCATTGGCCTATAGGTGGCTTGAACTGAGTTACTGTTAAGCTGATGATCTGGACTATTGGAAAGATAATACATTATGATGAGAACTTGACCTCAGGCAATGAGGACAATTGGGAGTCTATTTTCTACAGAATCACCATGGACATCTGTTTAGTTTTGAACACTCAGAGTTTTCTTTACTTGAAGTTGTTCAAAGGACACAAGTCATTAAAGCTTCTCCATCTCTGCCTTCACGGACACTGGGCAGAGAGAGATTAAACAGCAAAACACTTAAGTAGTTTTTTTTTTTTTAAAAAAAAAAAACAAAACATAACATGTATAGAGTTACCACCTTGGTCAAATGGAGCTACTTGGTATTAGACTTAACTGGCTAAGACCATTTCTTCCTGTTCTTAAGTTCTTCCTGTTCACAGCATAGTGGACAGGAAGAAAAACTAGAACGTTCTAGACCAAAAGTTGACATGGAAACTGTCCCTCAGACCTGGAGCCTGTCGAGGAAACGTTGCTTGCCTTAGCTAATCTCCCACCTCAACTTTAGACCCAATTCAGGACAACCTTCTTGGCCATCATCATCCAGGGGTGTCCTCGGAACTTTGGCGTTTGACTTGCATTGGTGGTAGGTCCACTCTAAGTGAGATAGATAGGGTGTGTGTCCTAGTGAGATGCTCTGCTGTGGGACCGGGACACACTGGTAGTCTGCATGAATCACCCACTGAAGCTTCATTTCTGTATGAAATTGAAGTGCAAATTTCATCCTATATACCCTGTGAAAGAATCAATGGGGTCTTCTTAATATTTTCCAAATAATGTTTTTCTTTTAAGAGATGAACTTGTGACAAAGTAATTAGGACACATAGAACCATTCCCACCTTTGAAGGAACCTTATAAAAGGAGTCATATAAGTATCCTTATACACTTAAATAGCCTCAGGACTGTTGTTGCTACTGATCTTAGCCAGATAGATATTCAGTCATACTTCCAGTCAGTGCTATATCAGATACTCTTAGTTGTTTAGGAATCTTAGCATATTTCCAAAATACAATTAACTTAAACTGATAAATTAAATCTATCAATCCATGCATTCCTTGTACATAATCTCATATAGACATGTAGGAAAAACATATGTCTTGAGACTTCTTCAAGGATTAGGAGTGACAGCTCTGGGGTATAGTGACAGTATCTGACTCCCGCAAGATCATCAGTCGATTTGGGCAGTCCTTTTCAGAGAATCTCTATCATCCAGTAAATTGTGAAACTAGCCCTAGCTAGACACCTTTATGTCTTTCCTTGGTGTAATTGGTGCTATCTGTGTGTTTTGTTTGTATGTTTGTGGCGCGACCAAAGAAAACAGAAGGAGCAGTGTATGTGAACAGCACGAATCCTACAGTTGACGATGGAGTGTTCGCATATGGCTCCTATAGACAAGTGAATAAATCCCCATCTTTTTAATTTGGCTTGCAGTTAAATCGCTTCTCTTCCTGTAGCTTCTCCCTTGAACAGACTTCTGCTTTACAAAGCTGGGGTGAGACTGACATGTAGGGAAATAGTGTAGTAATGTCTCTTTGGAGTAGGAGATAAATACAAATAAAACAATCACCCACACAGTGCACTTAGATATAAATCATTAGATGGTTTTACTCCTTTAATCACTCATTCAACACCTGTTTATTGAGCTCATATATAGACTAGACACTGTAACAATTAGGGGCATAAATATGAATTTACAAAGTCTCTTCCTACAGTGTGGCTTTTAGGATCCTTATTTCTTTGAAACGATGAGCTGCCAGCACAGAACACATCCAGCAAGCTAGATTTCTTGAGTTTGTATACAAAGAAGTCAGTTTCCCAAAGTATGTTCTGTACAATAGGAGCCTGGATATACCTCGGGACACACACATTCACACACACTCACACACACACACATGCACACACACACACACACACCGCACACACGCATACACACACACATATGCATACACTCACACACATGGGGGTAAGGGTGGAAGAGAGAGACAGAGAGAAACAGAGCAAGATGCAGAGAGAGGCACAGAGAGACAGAAAGAGACAGAGGCAGAGAGAGAGAGAGAGAGAGATCTGTAGCTAATGTTTGGAAAATGGTTAGTTCTTACCTTAATTGAGGAGTCACATAGCACACTCATTTATTTAAGACTGAAAATTTTTATAAAATATTGTTTAATCCAACATTTCCAAGCTCACTTAATTGGGATACTCTTCTCTAGAGTAAGTGTAATAACTCCCTCGGAACTCATGTTAGGGAAACACAGGATTAAGTAAAAGTGGAAATCGATGTCCAGAAAAAGCGTTCAGTTCCTACCCTGACTTTGTAGCAGAGACATCGTCCCTTAGAGGCCTCATTACTTTGCCTCTTACACTTTAGCTCAGTAGCATTGGCAATAATGGTATATATATTTAATATATAGACTGTGCATATATATATTTTACAAAGTGAAATAACAGAAGACCCCAAAACATACCAGCCTTAAAATTGTCCTACTTTTTCCTCAAATGTAGCTCTTATGAAATCACAAATGCTTCCAGTGTAAAGTCTGAGATACATTTCCATCCCAAACCACCTGGACTATTTTTCTATTATCAACCGCATGAGTAGAATTTAATGAAACCAGCTCAAATAAAATTTGCCCTCACACTGCCATTGCTTGTCAATTTCCATTTTCTGAACATCACTGATGGGGGCTCCACCCAGACTCTTTTCTGAATCTTTGAGGAATCCTTCTACGCTTAAGAACTATAAATCAAGGTTAATTGAAGAAAAATGAGAGAAAATGTGTTTTTATGTTGCTCTGATGGAGCTGAGGATGGCCAATAATTGCAAAACAATGCGTAGTTGAAAAATAGAAGCTGACAATTCAAAGCAGCAGATACTGATTGCGTGGGATTCCGGGATTATGCAGAACAACGTGCTCCCCGCCCCGGCAGTTCCTTGGGAAGGGCTTGGAGACCAAGTACATACTGCAATAGCCAGGACTGTAGTTATTTCATTCGACAAGACCTTTGGTGTGGGTCCCTAAAGCTGACTCCATTCCCTTAGTACTGTGTGCAGCCTCTTTCATGCACAGCTCTGGTTTCAAGCTTCATGTGACTCCTTAACCATCTTTCCTTCTGGATATTGTTGCTACCATCAAATGGAAAATACACAGAAATCAGAGATTAAAAAATGTAAATTTTATAAACAGAAATCAAAGGTCCTAAATCCTTAGCAAAGAAAAGCTAACATGAGTAAGAACATTAAAACACACACATAAATAGTGCTTCCAGGCTGAATACGTTAAATAATTCAGCAGTTAAGTCATAAGCGTTCTTAAACTTAAGTATAAAATGCCCTTGACAATATTTCACAGCCGTGCATTTCTTTAAAATATTTAGCATTCTCATTAAAGAGAATGACTTTAGTTTATATATTAGTTGCACTCCTGCTTGTTAATATGAGGGAATTTAAGAGCAAAAAGCTTTCTTATGTATATAAGCAAAAAGGAATTTACATACCAAGTTGGACAACTGTTCACTATTTATTTATTTCTGAATCATCAGCATCTGCATATAGCTATACAAGATTTAAACAGATTTGTTCCTTAATGTGCAATATTAATATTCTCAGCCCCAAAGTGTCATTTGCTAATGCCATTGTGAAGACAGGTTCCTTCAAAGCTACACGGAAGTCTGTGCTTTAGAAAGACTTAATGAACCTTACACTTTTTGGAATCCCGACACTGTAATGCCTATTACATATTCATTGCCCGAATGGAAGACTTCCTTTAACTCTGCGATTCCTGGTGTAGTTCTCTGTAAAACATTGTCAAAAGTCACCAGAGACTTTCGTGGAAAATTGTGACTCTTGATAGCGGGATGTAATAGGGAGGCTTAGAGTGGGGAAGCCAGGAGTCTATCGCCCCACAGGGAGACGTTTTGACAGACAAATGGATGGATAATACAATTTTTGACATAATGGCATGAAAAAGTTTATGCCAGAAAGGAGTGAATTAAAGTTATTACTTTAAAAGAAAGTCTGAAGTTTGAAATCATCAGCATTTCCAGTGTGAGCTTCATTTGCAGGGGAGACTTTCAGAACAGAGACACCAGCAGGTGACCGAGAATTACTAACAAGGCCTCCGTAAAACTTTAGCTGCCTTTTGGAAGTATCCACAATAATAAATCCAGTCGGCTCTTTTCCCTCGCACGTTTTCAGTGAAGAAGCTCTAACATCGTTCTTTTATGTTTCCACGGTCCCACTATTGAAAGCAAATCAACACTGTTCAGAAGGGTGGGACATAACGGGACACAGTATGGTGTCAATTTCACTCGTGGAAAAGTGCTCCCAAAGGTAATGACAGGCTCAGAAATGCACAGTGACAGTGGCAGTGTGTCTGCTGAAGCATGAGAAGTGAACTGAATGGCCTACCCCATCTCTTGATGCCAACTTGAAGACTGGCCTCCTCAAAACACCGCTCCTAACTTTCTCCGTTTTATTTCCTTCTCTTAACTTTTTCCACTTTATTTTATACCCTTACGGACTGCTAACCTCTCACAGCACTCACATTAACATCAGTGCATTCTGTGCTCTACAGAGGTCTGGATCTTGTACCTGCCCCATTACATCTCTTCTTTGCAGAAGTGGTTGCTGTTGCATCTCTGTTCTACCCACGACTCGGAGAGCCACCCTGTCTATGACTCCATCTTCTTATCCCAAAGCTTTCCAGGCTGGAACTGATGCAAAGCAAAGAGGGTAAGGTGATCTCAGTGCCGGAGCAGCAATCGCTTGTTTATTTATGCACCTAAGTCTCCCTCCACCTGAGCCCTGGCTCTAGCCAGGCGCTGAGCACACACCTGGAGCTCAGTCCACATTGGACAAAGGTCAAAGTGTCCTCTTCGCTGAGAAGAACATAAAGCCTGGCTCAACTTGTCTTAATAAATTGTATTTTTGCCCTTAAAATTTTTGAAGGTGGGTAACTATCAGCATATGACACCTGCTAGAAAATGATTTTGTTTAATTCTGTAGGAAAATGAACGGTTAAACATGGAAGGAAGAAGGCCCCAAATGCTAAATATAGGGCTAGAGAATCGCTCAGCAGATGAGTGTTTGCTGTTCTTGCAGAGTTCCCAGTGGTGGAACTCCAACTCCAGGATCTTATGCTCTCTTTTGACTTCTATGGATACCCACATGAAGGAGTGCATCTCTCTCTCTCTCTCTCTCTCTCTCTCTCTCTCTCTCTCTCTCTTTCTCTCTCTCTCTCTCTCTCTCTCTGTGTGTGTGTGTGTGTGTGTGTGTCTGTGTGTGTGTGTGTGTGAATGTGTATATGTGTAGGCTGGCAGGACTCAGTTCTCTCTTTCTACCATGTTAGCACTGGCAATTATACTGAGTCCTAGGGTTGACAGTGAACTTTTTTATTCACCGAGTCAACCCTCAACTGAGTTTTAGGAATGTCATGTTACTCAAAACAATTACAAACTCAATATTTACTTGGAGAGAAAAATTTCAGTGTTTCAAATTTAGATTCTTATTCATAGGCTACAGATATATAGGTAGTATTCATATTTCTTTTGATGCTTCCAAATAATGTAGTTGCATTTATAACAGAGACAAAAGGAATAATTACATTAATCTGCAGTACATTTTTGGTAGTAAAACGACGACAGTAAACATCTGCTAATTCCTCACATTGTTTCATGAGACACACTCTCTGATCCCTATGGGATTCGATAGCATGCAGATGGTAGAACCTCTAGCACATTTCAATGGAAGCCAAGATTGTGAGAAGCCCAGATATTGAATTAAGGTCAGCCAGTAAGAGCATGGATTGACCATTCTGTCGTCAAGGCAAACGGGGAGAACAGTCCTCTTCTGCTATCACTAGAGCATATCAAAAGCCCTGTCACACACCAAAGCCATTGCTGAGCTTCTGTCACACACCAAAGCCGTTGCTGAGCTTTTCTACAAACCATGCCGAGAACAACAAGCCTGACTTAAAATACTTGAATTCTATGGGCTCTCATTAACACTTGTACACATTAAAGTACTTTGCAGGGGTGGGGGTGGGGGTGGGGTGGGGGTATTTGATGCTCTCTGGGGTGATTTCTGGGTTTTAAAACCCATAGCTTGTAGAGGTAGAACTTATACCAATATTCAAGAAACCCGAAGAAGTCTAATGTGAGCTATTTTTGTAAGGCAAAAAAAGAAAAAAAAAAGCCATGGTTTTCTAATTTTGACAAGTACAAAGCACTGTTTTTAATCAATGCCCTGGAGCCTTACAAAGGAATGAGCAGGACAAGCCAGCAGCCACCAGTGAATGGCAGAGCATCCACTGGGCCTCCAGAGCAGACTGCCACATTGCTCAGTAGTGCATTGCTTAGATTTGGATAGCAATTTTTTGGGAAATAATCCAATATTGACCTGCCAAAGTCCCACATAAAAGCACTTGTGCCCAGTGTCAATCATTTTCCTTTGAACAGTTCAATGAACATCCTATCCGGGATGGCTTTTAGCCATACCAACACCTCACAACAGCAGACAAAGCTGTGTGACTTCACACACACACACACACACACACACACACACACACACACACACACACACACACATGCTCACACACACACTCACACACACACACATATACTCAAATATACATGAATAGAAAACAGACAACCAGTAACATCTATCCATTGCTAAGCATCAATATGCTTTTAGTGTTTTTAGATTGCCTATGAGGTAGGTGGGCAAAACTCTATAAGTTCTATTTCATAAGATTCTTAGACAGTTGCATTCATGCACAGCAAAAGGCACCACAATCTTCAAAGATTCAGACCCTGAACGTTCCCTCAATTTATTTACCAACTGGTTTCAATACATGAGAAGTACCTGGCGATGTAGAGTTCTGAGAGAATTGGTTGTTTGGGATTTATTTATCATTAGTGTCTAGAAAAGTTTAAATTTTGTCAAAAACAGGGGCTGGTGGTGGTGGTGGTGGTGGTGGTGGTGGTGGGAGGTTTTGGAATGCCTTCGAAAACACAACTTTTGTGTGTTGAATTGCATGGCTTCCATCGAAACACAACTTTTGTGTGTTGAATTTTTAGGACTCTGTCAGAAGAATGAAAGCCATTAAGCTACATCAGGGGGATGTAAGAGATCCACTCTGAGGAACTGTGGGAGAGAGAAATAAGTGACCTCGCTTCACAGCCAAATAGAATGTGAATCTAAGCAACAGCTTGGAGAATAATCTTTGCAATCTAGCATGGAGGCAGTGATGAGTGTTCCATGAGGCAAATTTCACAGGAGACATTACCCTTCTAACTAGTGGGAAATAGTTCTCCCTCATGGAAACATCTATATTCACAAATCCTTTGCATTATTAGTTTTAATTATTTACTTACTTAAATTGGGAGCTTTGTTGAGGGGCTGATGATGATGATGATGATGGTGATGGTGATGGTGATGGTGGCGGGTGGCGATGGCGATGGCGATGGCGATGGCGATGGCGATGGCGATGGCGATGGCGATGGTGATGATGATGGTGACGGTGATGTTTGGGTGCCTTTGTTGAATACCATCAAAGTCTCCCTGAGTGTTCTCTAACAGGAAATATAACTTTTTGCTTTCCCTGGAAAAAAAAGCCAGGGTACAAACACCTGGGACCATGAAACAAGTGTTTATTTATCTGCTCCCTGGTAGATAGGACAGGAGTTTAACAAGAGGTGTAGTGAGATCCACTGGCCAGCTGGACTTTGTGGCAGTGTCATTGTGAGATGCCTGCCCACTCTAGCTGTGTCTCTGATTCTTTGTCATTGAAATGGGAAGAATAGAACTACCTACTCCCCCAATACCCTGGCCATTTTACTGCCCTGTCCTTCCTACTATTCAATAAGGAAAATCCTCCTCTAGAAATCCTACTTTTAGTTTATTACATCAGCAATACATCTGTTTTCCATATATTATGTGTTTTCTATTCATGTATGTATCACTTAGCCATACATACATATAGGCTGAGTGTCCTGTAAGCCAGCCATCTGTGACTCCTGTGTCCTTTGTTTAGGGGACATTGGCCTTCTCCAAATCTATAGGTCCAAGATGAGGAGAGTCTACCTCTGAGCTCTCCTCATTCCACCATCCAAGCAGCTCCCCATACCTGAACATACTCATCAGCCACACATCTCGTTTCCACAGCTTATACATTTTTTCCATTTTACAAAGATAAAGATGAGCTCTCTCATTGAGGCATGCAAAGATTAGTGAACAGAAGGAGAAGATAAAAGCATATGTTATACCAAGTACCATCTATGTGAATTAGGTAAGATTCTGATGAGGACCTCAATTCCACCATAGAAAGAGGGGGGCGTATTTCCATGCTGCAGGCTGCAAGATGGTTCTATTATTTGGACAAATGAAGGTCATGAAAAGTGTTTTGATTAGGAGAGCAGTAGCTGAAAGGGCCAAGATGGGAGAGAAGTTAAGGCTTGTTTAGGGAACTACAGCAGATGTGTAAGAGTTTGTGTTAGTGAGCACATTTGGAAAGCCTTCTGGTCCCAGAAAGGGACAAAATGACATTTCTTGTTTATCTTCTTAGTTTGAATTTGGAAGGTTGCCTGTTCTTTTTATGATGGAGTGTTCCTTTGTAACAATTATAGAGATAAATAAGTAAGCATCAGATTTATTCACATGTCTGCTGAATACATACTTTTTATTTAGTTGTCGCTCTACTACAGAACATAAGGCCTAATTAACAAAGGGATAAATACATCCATGTCTGTAGCCCTGTCTATTGTAGCCACCCACTCACTTGACCAACGTTGGCTGTAGATGTACTAAATGCCTGACACGCTGCTGAGTTCAAATAGACTCATGGCCAATCACACCTTTAAATTACAGGAAGGAAATTTTCACAGTGAAGTTATATGACTTGTTATGGGAAACATAGGTACTATGATTTGGAATTTTCAAACTCTGCTTAGAGTAAGGTAAAGAGAACGGGAGAAAGAGGACAAGGACGAGGAGAAGAAAAGGGAGGAGGAGGAAAAGGAGGAAGAGGAGGAGAAGAAAAATTTGAATCAATACATACATCGGATGGTAAACCAAGTTTGTATGAAGCACGTTTCAAGAGCAAACGTGGACTAAGTAGAGACACAAACCTGACTCTCAAGGACTCAATAGAGATAGGTTCCTCAAAAATGTGATCTAGCCTAGACTATGTCATAGGCCTTAAAACATAACCCTGGAAAGAAAAACACTGTAGAGCATAAATCATAAGCAGGAGGTAGCCATGCCCCCTCAGGTGTGCTGAGAATGGCACTTCTGGGGCTCACTAAGGTTCACACCGCTGAACATCTGCAGAGCTGAGCTGAGAAACATCTCAGGCTGTACTGTCCCAGCACATAAAGGCATCCAAGTAACTTTAGCTTAAATTGTAACTCAAAGTGAGAAAATGTTGGATGTGGGACCTGGTTTCCTCTAGCAGTCTCCCTTTAGTAAAAGTTCTAACGCAACTGCTGCCTACAGAACAGACAGGTTTACACCCTAGATAACACTTTCGCATCCAATCGAGTGCTACTGATCTCCTTTGCATGGGAGGAAAGAATTTCTAACATCAGCTTTGCCACCTGTTGCCGTTATTTGCCCAGTTGACAATCCCTCACGAGCCACACAGCCTCTGCAGCGCCTCCTCAGCTAGACTCTGAGAGTGCCTATAAGCAAAAATCCCTCGGTTATGGGACTGGGCTTCAGAGAAAGCTCCATTGGTGGACCAGGAAATTTGGATTTAATATAAGTTTTGTGTGGTACTAGTTGTAATTTTCATATTAAAAATCCATTCAAATTTGTGAAGAAAAACCACATACACATTTAGTTTACAAAAATAGGCACTGGGCTGAATTTGGCCTCTGGGCCATGTTTACTGGTCTTTTGCCACTAGAGTCCAGGAATCTTGGGATGTCTAGACTCTTCAGTGGACTTACTAAAAAAAAGTGGTTAGCTAACTCCGTCAACATCTCTAAACCCCAACTGCTACGTGATTTCATATCTTCTTTTCCACCTACATCTTAAAGGATGAGGCTGAAGTCATTATGTAGGTGAGGGACTATTTACACAAGAATTCCTTCCTATTTAGAAATGCCAGTCAGATGATCAAGGGCAGAGAAGCACAGTTTTCAGGATTTCAGGCAACCAGTTGAAGGAGAATGTGGATGGCCATGTGCCGTTGTTATAGGTCACCAGCAGCACGGTGTGTCTTCACTTTATGTACGTTATGCTACTCTTAAAATAAACTTAAAGCAGCTTAATATAACAATAAATAAATTAATAAATCTAATTAGCAATGGATTTTCTATTTACTATTCTGAGCTCTATAGGACTCCAAGGTGAGGTGTGGTTATGACTCTGGCAGAGAGGGAGACATTTCTACCTCGGCAGTTTAGCAGCCTTGCCAAGGAGCAGCACAGCTAGAAGATGAAGCATTTCAGACTCTGCAGGAAGAACTGAACAGCTTGGGAAATACAGCCAGATCCTGTCTCCAAACAAGGCCTCTGGGACCTGGAGTGCTCCTCAAGGCCTTCCTTGGCTCTTATGCATTGCCCTCCCAGTTCCTGTGCACTCACCAGAGACAAAGAACTCCCTGTCACTTCATATCCGCCTTGATAGGAAGCCCCTGTCACTCTCTGCTAAGATTCCCTGTGTACTGAGTTTAGGTTTCTTCTCTCTTTCTGTTCTCTCAGATTTGAACTGGGGGACAGGGATAGATTGCCCAAAAGATCCTGAAATTCAATACCTTGGGTTTCGTTTTCTTTATTAGCTTTATACCTCTGAGCACAGCATGAAGGAGAGTGAGCCAAAGTCAAAGCTTCAGTGAAAATCTTGACCAAGATTGGAGACTTGACGAAGAGGAGAGAGAACCTGGTCACTCCACGGAGCTTAACCTTGCCGTGGAAACACAGTCCTGTCAGAAGGTGAGGCGAGTGCCGGGGGCCTGGTTGGTCACACTCTTCAGAGAGAAGCCAAAACAAAGTAACTTCTTTCAAATTTGACTGTTATTTGATCTCTTTATAGACATTTTATCTGCTTCCTTGACAAGATGTGATTAGCCCCAAACAGCACCGACCACCCCACAGATGCAATATTCAGTCGAGAAACACAGCTTTTTCAGAGCTGAAAATAGGATTTGTTTTAAATGAACAATCCTGTCAAAACACAGACGGAGTCCATCAACCAATCCAATTTTTTTTAAAAGTTCATATTTCTATTCATTCCTATGACAAACCTGGCCTTTGGGAGAGCTCTAATTTTTGTTTTAAAGTAAGTTGCCTCCAATTTCCTGAGCTATATTTTGTAAGGAAGGCATAATAGACATTTTGGAGTAAAAAGGATTCTTTTCCGATGATGAACATTCAACTACTTTTCATGAATGCAGCAACTTTATTTTAAACACGTGCCAGCTCTGTGCAGACTTTGCAGGGGAGCACAAATCCCTGTCCTCCTTAGAGACTGGGATGGGGAAAGAACCACCTGAACTCCCAGCACTACCTTGCTTCAAATCTGTGCTTGGCTTCCTTGGCTTCTCCTGGATTGCAACCCCCAGGGGCCTGGAGCCTGTCAGCATCTGAGGCTAATTGTGGGGGACTCCCTTTCCCCACCCAGGAAGATGAATACAGACAGAGCAATTTGGCAATTACTCTGCCTCGTAGTGCCCTCCCAAGTTGCTCCAGCAATGAAATAAATTGTGTGGAGGGGATATTTGCCCAAACATGGGTGGGAAATCACTTCCACAACCCTGGGCACTAACTCTACACAGCTGGCTTTCTTTGTGAAGATAAAAGAACATGGAGATTCAAGGTGGACACACAGAGGGAAGTGGTCCTGGAGGTCAGGAGCTTGTTGTCCAGATGTGGTCTACTAGGTGACATGGGCTAGATGATGCAAATGGTAGAAAGGAACCATTCATTGGCCTATGAAATTAACTTTAGATGAAAGCATGACTGGGATTATGTATGTATGTATGTATGTATGTATGTATGTATGTGTGTATGTATGTATGTCATTTATATTGATAGTATCAGTCATCCTCCTGCAAAAATATCTGGTACATTCCAGATTTCTCTTGCTACTGGGTTAGACAATCCAAAAACTGTATGGTGCAGGGACCTAGAGGAGGCTGTTTCTGGAGAGTAGAGAAGGGAGAAGAAGGTAAAAGGAGAAGAAAGATGGGAGGAAGGAAAAAGAGAAGGAAAGGGAGGCGAATAAACTAAGTCACTAAGGCAGTCTCTGCCAACTGTTTGTGGGCCGTGCCGTGGGCAGCAGAGATACAAAGGACTGCTATTGGAAAGCAGGTCCCTTGACAATCAGCTACTTGTTCACCTAGGAAGATAAAGAAACACCCATAAAGCTGTGCGTGAGCGACCACTGGCACCTGCTATTGGCCATTAACAAACAGCCATGTACTAACAACCAACCATGTACTGCTCGGCCATCTGCTAATGCTCAAAGGTCATGAAAACGCCAGGCGGCTTTATCCTGCTCTCAGTGGTCTAGCTAAATATTCCTAAGAAGAGGGGAGCCTCAATGGCTATGCTGGTGATGCCTGCTAAGCCTTCTCTAGCTGGGGACCTTTCCGTGTTTCCATTACCCCTACCCACAATGGTTTAATAAGCAATAGAACTCAAGAAGTTAGACTCCAGAAAACCAAACAACCCTATTAAAAATGGGGTACAGAGTTAAACAAAGAATTCTCACCTGAAGAACTTCGGATGGTGGAGAAGCATCTTAAAAAATGCTCAACTTCATTAGTCATTAGGGAAATGCAAATCAAAACAACCCTGAGATTTCACCTTACACCAGTCAGAATGGCTAAGATTAAAAATTCAGGAGACAGCAGGTGTTGGCGAGGAGGTGGAGAAAGAAGAACACTCCTCCACTGCTGGTGGGGTTGCAGATTGGTACAACCACTATGGAAATCAGTCTGGTGGTTCCTCTGAAAACTGGGCACCTCACTTCCAGAAGATCCTGCTATACCACTCCTGGGCATATACCCAGAAGATTCCCCAGCATGTAATAAGGATACATGCTCCACTATGTTCATAGCAGCCCTATTTATAATTGCCAGAAGCTGTAAAGAACCCAGGTATCCCTCAACAGAAGAGTGGATGCAAAAAATGTGGTATATATACACAACGGAGTACTATTCAGCCATTAGAAACAATGAATTCATGAAATTCTTAGGCAAATGGATGGAGCTGGAGAACATCATACTAAGTGAGGTAACCCAGACTCAAAAGATGAATCATGGTATGCACTCACTAATAAGTGGATATTAACCTAGAAAACTGGAATACCCAAAACATAATCCACACATCAAATGAGGTACAAGAAGAACGGAGGAGTGGCCCCTTGTTCTGGAAAGACTCAGTGAAGTAGTATAGGGTAAAACCAGAACAGGGAAGTGGGAAGGGGTGGGTGGGAGAACAGGGGGAGAGAAGGGGGCTTACGGGACTTTCGGGGAATTTGGGGCTAGAAAAGGGGAAATCATTTGAAATGTAAATAAAAAATATATCGAATAAAAAAAAAAGAGCAGGTTAACTGTGGCTGTACATCCATGTACTCCCAAACATGTAGGATGTTCTTTTTCAGAGGGAACATTTGAAGCGTGCCAGTTTGACTCTTCTTGGTCAATGATAGGCATTTACTCGTTAGAAACAGTTATTTCTTCATGTAAAATCTGTTATAGAATATAATCAATAATAGCCTGCTCACAGCCCTTGCATTCTTTTTCTGTAACAGTATTTCTCTGAAGAAGTCTCATTCTCTCATCTTGAAGGCGGTCTTGTCTCTTCCATATTGTTGAGAGAGTTATATTACATGTTGGGCTACCAAAGATGGTGTCACTGTGCATGTTCTCTGGAGATGGAGTCTGAGCTCAGACTTGCTTCCTGTTTGAATAAGGCTTTTATTCTCAAGAGTTAGCACACTGCTTAACCAATTTATCTTGTTTCTTTAACCTTTTCAAATATGATTTGAGTTCAAATATGGTTGAGTTCTACTATCTTGAGATAGTAGAAAGTCTCCCTCTTCCCCCTCCCTCTCCTTCCTTCCCTCCTTCCCTCTCTCCTCTCCTCTCCTCTCCTCTCCTCTCCTCTCCTCTCCTCTCCTCTCCTCTCCTCTCCTCTCCTCTCCTCTCCTCTCTCCCTCTCTCCCTCCCTCTCCCTCTCTCCCTCTTCCTCTTTCTCTCCCTCTCTCTCTCCCTCTCTCTCCCTCTCTCTCTCTCCTTCTCCCTCTCCCTTGCCCTCTTCCTCTCCCTCTCCCTCCTTCTCTCTCCCTCTTCCTCTCTCTCTCCCTCTTCCTCTCTCTCTCCCTCTCCCTCTCCCTTTCCCTCTCCCTCTCTCTCCCCTTCCCCCTCTCTCTCCATGTCCCTTTCTCTCCCTCTCACTCTCTCCCTCTCTCTCCCTCTTTCTTTCCTTCTCCCTCTCCCTTGCCCTTTTCCTCTCTCTCTCCCTCTCTCTCCCTGTCCCTCTCTCTCTCCTTCTCCCTCTCTCTTGCCCTCTTCCTCTCTGTCTCCCTCCTTCTCTCTCCCTCTTCCTCTCTCTCTCCCTCTTCCTCTCCTTTGCCCTCTCCCTCTCCCTTTCCCTCTCTCTCTCTCTCTCTCTCCCCCTCTCCCTCTTTCTCCCTCGCCCTTTCTCTCCCTCTCCCTCTCTCTCCCCCCCTCTCTCTCCTTTTTCTTCTGTGTGGACTAAATTTTACTTCCCAATAAGTTGGCACGAAAACATACATCAAATGTTTAAAGGTTTTGATAAGATTATGGCAACTGGTTCTATAAACCTAAACAGTCCATAATTACCTGTGAACACACACCCAGGAGTTCAGCAGATGTAAAGAACTCTCTCCTCAGAAGGACAGACAGACAGACAGACAGACAAACAGCTTAACTAATTGAAGGATTCTGAAATCTTACATAATCCCCAAATTCCACTCCAGTCTACCTCGGTGGCTGGCAAGGAAGGCAGGCATATCAGCAGTTCCATGCCAGTCTTTATGTCCTGCCACCGAGTGAGAAAAAGAGTCCCTTTAACATAGGAATACTTTATGTCTGTGTCTGTTTCGGGATAAAGCAAGGAGGGCAGGAGGGTCTTCAAGATATAACAACACAGACACGTGAGCTTAGGCCTGCTTTCCAAAACTCCACTTTACAAAGTTTTGGCGTCTTTAGTAACAGGCTGGCACTGCCCTCGGGGCCTTTTTCCCCTTCCTTCTTGATAACACCCACCACTTCTCATTGCCTCTGTGCTTTTCATTCTGCCAATTAACTAAGTAGTCAGAGCCTGGCTTTGAAAAGTTCTGAGTAGTTAGGAAGGCCTTTTATTCTTTCCTGAGCCAAGTCAAAGTGTCCTCTGGAGGCCTCTGAATGACAAGTCTGTCCCTTGTCCCTCCCTGTCTGCCTGTTAGTGGAGGTCTGGGCTTAATTTTTCCCTTTCAACCAGTTGCAAGGGCGGGGCGGGGGGGAGCACTGGTGCTCGGGTGGTGGTGACCGCAGGTGGCTGAAGAAAGGAGTCTTGTTCTCCTGATGCTAAATGGCTGCTTAGCACAGCCTTCACTGTGAAATCCAGCTCCTGTCACTTCGTGGCTAATTGCTTTATTATTTTCAGATCCAAATCGGACCTGATTTAGTAGTTCTATGAGGAGCCATGACTCTGACTGGCACCGGGCCAGGATCCTTGCCATCCTTTGATCTGGGGCATCATATTCACACCCCTCGTAGATGCAGCAGGAGGTGGGTTCTCCACCCTGCCAACACAGTGTGTAGAAATGATTGCAGTGCTCAACAAGGGCAGGAGACTGAGGAGTTGGGTGTTATCTCTGCCTCAGTTTCTCCATTTGGCCTGAGGTTGTATGGGTTTAATGGGCCTTTTCTCTTTCCATCTGCATAGACTTGCCCCTTTAATTTGGTTCCTTCAGCCTTCTTAAAGGGGCCCTAACTTAGGCTAAGCTCTCCTACTTTGGGAAAACTCTTCTGCATCCCGGGGTTGTCCTTAAAGGGAAACCAGTCAACAGGTAGTTAATCTAGCCTCTTTAATTGTAAGCAGTGGTTAGGTGGGGCCCATCCCTGGTTCTGGGACCCAGAAACAATATTCACAGGCACTCAGAGCCGGAATAAGGATAGCCTGGCTTTTTTAATAGGCAGGGCTGTAAAACATCAACCAGGTCCGAGTCACAGATGCACCACACTGCTCATTCAAGGCTCCTTTCCAATGTTTCACTTGTAACTATTTTTAACCTTATTAAAAAAGTGAATTGCTTCAGTATCATGAGCCCATTCTAGAAAAAGAGGCCTGCAGTCAATTTCTCAAATGTATAACTCCACCTTTGATTCCAAAGGCCCGCGGGCTGGAGAGTATGCATCAACAAAAGACTGTTCCAGGTCTGCTCCAGATCTGCTTGTGGGAAACGTTCCTAGTGCAGGGGTGCTGGAGACCCGCATCAGGTCCCTGACAGTGCAGGCAAGGCTCTGCTCTTAGATTCCAGGCACCTCAATCTTCATTTCAATCTTGCAAGGACAGAATTGGTGGCATTTGTGTAATAGAAACTCAGACAAAAGTCAGAAACAGGGAAGCCAGGCCGGTGATGTCTGATAGCTTGACTGGTTTTCCAAGTACAAGGCCAAGGGGCCCATATAACTAAGGGCTGTAGCTGAGGAGGAAAACTCCCTCCCTCCCTCCCTCCCTCTCTCTCTCTCTCTCTCTCTCTCTCTCTCTCTCTCTCTCTCTCTCTCTCTCCCCCTCTCTCCCTCCCTCCCTTCCTCTCTCTCCCTCTCTCCCTCTCCCTCCCTCCCTCTCCCTCTCCCTTTCTCCTTCTCTCTCTCTTTCCCTCCCTCCCTCCCTCTCCCTCCCTCCCTCCCTCTCCTTCCCTCCCTCCCTCTCCCTCTCCCTCTCTCCCTCTCTCCTTCTCTCCCTCTTTCCCTCCCTACACATGGCAGCTTCTCTGCTCTTAGTGGGAGGGGCAAAATTCTTTTAATATTTCATCCAACTTTTTTTCCCCCGCTTGATAAGTTCTGCTAGCCATTTTTTTGGGGAAGGGCAAGGTCCCTTTTCTATTTGGGTGGTGGACAGGAGTAGTTCTTGCTTACTAGTCTGGTTTATATTTCTACTATGTGCAGAATGGTGAACCAGATTCAGATAGGTGGTCAGCAAGGAGGCCAGATGTGAGATGATGTGACAGCCAATGGCTCTGGCTCATATTTTATGAGTCATTGAGATGTCTGAGCCTAGCCTGTGCCTGGGTTAAATGAGGGCTAGGTAGGGCAAGGCTGGGAAGAAAGGAGTTCTGTCCTCCTGAGGTTGGTCATTTTATTAGAAATGCCACACCCAGCTATCATGGCTATGATGCTGTGTGGGGCAGGTTGGAGATGGAAGTATTTTATGGTTTGAGGAAGATAACAAAAAGCTAATAAGGATCCCTGATAAAGTATCTCAAGGACTGAAGTGTATCCCAGGTGGATGGGAAGGGAGGATAGTGGGGGCTTAAACCAGGTATGTGTTCTCCTATCGATATGCACCTCAGGCCAACATTTGGAATCCTTGACTATTGGTAATCACTTTACACATTTACTGATGGCAAAAAAATTCTTCTTCATGTAAAAGAATCCATTCTACTTGCTTGATACATATGGGTTCACTTAACTGGAATAGCTGTGTTTGAGACAGAGGCTTATTCAATCAGAGTATTGCACTACTTTGGCCATGCTGATTGGTTCATGGTTAGGTACCTCCCACAATCTAACCTATCATAATTCTTCTATGACGGCACAGAATTTCAGGGAAGGCCTTTCTTCCTCTCTGGGCTTGCACAAAGTAAACCATGAGGGGGACTGCTAGCAGCTCTCCTACATCATGTGGAGAGAGCCAGGCTAAGCAGAGGAGCTAAGCAGAAATATGAGGTTGTAGGGTAAGTGGGTGCACTGTTTGAACTTCTGTGGGTATCTGTGTTTAAGGCCAGCTATACTTGCCGATATCTGCTGACTGCGTCCAGTTTTATAATGAATAACAGGCCAAGTTTTCTTAACATGGTTAGATGGCAAGGGCATATGATCATTGCATGAAAGAAGTTAGTTTGTATGGGTATAAAAGCATTGCTCTTCTCCGTGTTGATATGCATAGTTTATAAATTGTATGAGTAAGTACTTTTTCCACGACAGAATAAAACAACAGTAACAGAGGCTCAACCCAGCCAAATCTTTTTTTTTCCTTGAAGATCAGCTTCTCTGGGATTTAATCAATTTCATTGGTACATACATGCTAATATTTTGGAACTTTTGAACAGAACACTTGTTTAAAAAAAATGATTTATCCCAGTGCTTCATTTGGACATACTTTGGAGGACATAGTGGATGTGGTCTCCTTTCATACAAAACTTATAAGCACTAAAAATAAGAAAAGTGGCATCATTTGATAAAAAGGATTTTCTCTGGACTTCAGGACATATCTAGTACATTGTTTTTGTGTTGTGTCTGTTGGTATGTTTGTGTTCTATAGATTTATATATTGGCTTAGATTGATTTAATTGGATAAGTGTACATTCATGTGTCTAAGTAGGGATGTATAATATGGTAGAATTCTACCATGAAGAATAAGGCAACTCAATAGCCATGTGTAACCAGCTATATAGGTCTCTCAATTTTAAGAGTAAGGCTCATGCATGATTTTCTTTCATATCTAAATGCTATCACTTAGGAAGTGGTTCAAGTTGCTTAATCAACTTGAACCCCATTTTTCTCAATAACAAATAAGGATATATTACATCTACTTCCTGTTATGAAAACAAATATTAGAAGAAATAAATTAAGAAAATTCCATAGCAAGTTACTGGCATACGAAAGGAAATCTGCAAAGCATTCTAAAGTTAATAAAGGCATCTTTCCTTTTCTAAGTGACATGCATTTTAAGGTTATGAGTGGTGACCTAAAACAACAGATGATAGCAGATCCTATCCATATTACATTTTCCCCAGATTACACAAGCCTATGTAACGGTTTAGCTTAGAAATTATTACTAATAAGATTAAATAATCATAACTGTGTATGGTGAGCATGTATGGTGAGCATGTATTGGGTCCTCACACCATGAGAGTCTGACTGTTCCACACACCGTGAACTGAGTGCGTGTCTTCAACGAAGGACTGACTCACATCTTAGGCAGGCAGAGCAGGGGTAGCTTTGCTGCTCAGCGTAGTGTGCAGTTTAAAACTAGGAACTATTTATTGACAAAACTTTCATTTAAGATTTTTGAACTACACTTATGGGAATATAATTATGGAAAGTGAAATTTTGAAAAGAATGAGGCCTATTGCATATCAAAGTGTGGAAAAACAAATTTTTTCAATATTCAGAAAGTATCTGTCCAAGATAAACATAATCTGCATAGGAAATTTAGTCATTTTACAGTGGACAAGTGTGACAAATGCCACTTTCGCAAGGTCATCTAAACTCCTCCCACCAACTGCAGAGAAGATCTACCTACATCACATGACTCCTGATATTACTAAGTATATTTATGATTTTTTTGGCAAAATCCATAACCAGAATTTTGAAAGCACTAATTGAGCGATCTGTCCTGTGTTCTTCAAAAATATCAAATTGATAAAAGATAACAAAAGACTGGGGAACTGTTTAAATGTAAAGTTTGGTCCAAAATTGAAACCCTAATGAAGGGAAGAAACTATACTAAGACAACTAAAAACTTTAACTGTGGTCTTTCCTTAATTAGTAAGTGTGTATGTGTACGAGTGCATGCATGTATGTGTGCACAAGCACACATTCCTATGTGAATGCTGCAGTGCATGTATCATGTCATGTTACCTGAGGTCAGAGAACAACAATGAACATCAGTTCTTATCTTCCACTCAGTTTGAGACAACACTTTCCCTTTGTTGGTTTGCACAGTGTGTAGCAGGTCAGCAGGCCTGGGGCCTTCCAGGTGTGTTTTGCCCTCCCCACTTCCCATTTGTCCAGCAAGTGCTTCTACCCACAGCGCCACCACTCGAGCCCAAATATGGTCTTTAAAGTCAATAACAATAGTGTTAATTTAATGCAAATTCTCTGACTTTGGTACTGGCACCATCATTATGTAAGGTGTCAACATTTTGAAATCTGTGTGAAAGATATCTATGAATACACGGCATCCATTTGTATAATTTTGAAGTGTGAAGTTATTTCAGAATTAGAAATAAAAAGCATTCATGTACCAAACCGTGATGTAATGTAGGTATTGCCTGAAAGCCACTGAAATGAGACTGGCGACACTGTAATGTCTGTTTGCCACCCTGTCAGGTATTGGTGGCTCTGAGGACATCTGCATGAATCTTCCCAGTATGCTCTGTGTCAGACCTCTCTTCTCCATCTCTACAGCTCCATCAGATGATGGATGAGGACCTGTATCACAATTATCCTGACAGTGTTGTAAAAGCAGGTCACTGCTGGGTACCTGGCCCTGGCTAACTGAAACCACTGAAACCTACTCTGTGACTTTGCTAACTCTTTTAATCAGGGACCTACTACTGTGATTTCACTTATGGACCCTGCCTCTTAATCATGGAGAACCAGGAGGATCTCCAACAGGCTTAAAAATCTGCTACATATCCAAGTGCAATTTGCATATTGTCAATACATGTGAATAGCAGAAGAAAACTCACAGACCCTGAGGAGCACCAAGTGTGCAAGGGGAGGACATGCAGTGCTTTAGAAAGGCCAAGGCAGAGACAGTTCTGCTGCCTGTCACAGCTGCTAGGTGACTGGCCTTGCCAGGACACCATAGGGTTTAGTGTTTTGCAGGATAATGGAAAATGGACACAACACTCCCAGCATTTCTGCAGGAAAGATGGGCTATATATCAAAATGTAAAAGGACAAGAACCTAGAGAATAAAAAGGTGACTTTGCAGATTAAGAAAAAAATACAAGTCATATCATCAAGTCATTAACTCAAGCAGAGTTTGAAGGACCTTGCAAAAGTTAACTGTAAATGAGTCAGTGAGACGGTGGGGTGGGGCTGTCACATAGCAGCAAGCTACCTACCTCAACCCCATCTGCCATCTTTGGTCTTTGTTAGGCTTGGATCTGGGACTCTAATTGTTTTTTTTCTAATGTTGCACATACACTTGCACCCCTCGAACACGGGAAGTTGATGGTGATGGTCTCAGAAGCGATGTTGTGAGGTTAACAAATGTGATTTGTAATGTGCTCCACAAATATAAAGTCCCATAAAAATGCTAATGAAAAGCAATGCTCTTCCACTCATTAGCGGGCTGGTGCAACAGGCCAAGGATAATAGAAAAAGAGCCTGCATTTTGAACATGCTGAGTGCTTTTCCAGCCAGCCAGCCTCACACACGCCACCATGGGAGACTCTGGCCCGCCTCTTGTTATTCACCCAAGCAACTTCCTTTTCTGTCTGGATCTGCAAGCTGCTTTCTGTGTGAAGACAATTTCCTTGAAAGCTCATGGTGTCATCAACAAGCAGCGACCAAAGTTTGGCTTGAAAAAAATCCATTCATGGAATGAAAAAAAAATACAATGGAAATCTATCATTATAGATGTTTTGAAGAGAGAGGTGGAAAGATAGGGGCTTTGTTTTGCATTTGGGTAGGAAATGATGTATAGCTATAAAGCAAAACAGTTTTATTAAAAAGATCTTCTCACCCTGAATTCAAAATACGAATTGTATCCTCTTATCATGTAGTCACTTTCGAATGAAAGTTAAAAATGCCGATACTGTGGAACTAGCCTTTGGTATTATATCTCATAGCTGATGTATTTGTCTAATACTCTGGGTTTTTGAAGGCCCATTACTCAGGGCTAGTATGCAGGGCCGTTCATTTTAATCCTTTCTGGGTACCATAACCAAGAATGCTAGAAAGAGCTTGTAGATAAGATTTCATCCCCCGCATCTTGTGCGGGTGGGTAGTGGTAGTGGGCTGTGATCCAGATAGTAGAACAAATGGAGTTTTCATCACACCCAGGAACAGGGTTCTGGCCTAGGAGCCGGAGGATTTTGTTCAGGGAAAAGTGCTAAAAATCAGAGGCACTGTGCTGATCAGAACACAGTTTTGCTCTTGTGCAGTAAAAAATTGTGATAACCAAATAAGTCAGGTATACATAGCTGTGTGTCCAGGGACTTCAACGTACCCTCGCTTTTGCAACAGAGTGGATATAGAGTTTTATTATATTTATTCTGTCCTAATAAAAAGGAACCTCTTTCTATGCAAATAGCATTTTGAAAATCAATCAGGAGGTTCTGGTCTCTTGTTCTGTTCTGTAGTGCGGACACTAGGGAGAACCTGAGAGTCGCTACCCAATGGTCCCTTTTTGGTCCCATGAACTGTTTAGACGGTTGATTAATGACAAGATAAAGCTGTTTAACAGGACTAATATTTGTTCAGTTTGTGTAAAACTTTACAGCCCTCATATTAATGTTTGATACTGTTCTCATCGTTTAGTTCTGCTCTGAGAATGAGTTCTAGATTGTACTCACCTTAAGAAATATTAATAGCTTGACTAATTATATCATTGCTTTACTGAGAGAGAGATAAAATGCCAAGTGACATGAACTAGCAAAAGATCCAAAAAAGAATTTCAAGTTTCTGGTTGACAATGCCTTTAGTGAATTGGAGTCTGAATGGAGGAGGTGAGAACCTTTGGAGACTAAAGCTCTTTCCGCTATTTTACTGTGTTTGGAAAGTAATTCTATTTCAAACTCAGCCATAATCAACTGACCCCAGGATTAAATACAGGGCCAGTGGAACATGCACTGTTTTGGTTCATGGTAAATGGAAATCAAGGAGCACAGGGGAGAGGGAGAGGGGGAGGGGGAGGGGGAGGGAGAGGGAGAAGAGATAAACAAATGATGCTCCATGAAGTGTGTGTGTATGTGTGTGTGTATGTGTGTGTATGTGTGTATGTGTGTGTATGTGTGTATGTGTGTGTATGTGTGTGTATGTGTGTGTATATGTGTGTGTGTATGTGTGTATGTGTGTGTGTGTATGTGTGTGTGTATGTGTGTATGTGTGTGTGTGTGTATGTGTGTATGTGTGTGTATATGTGTGTGTGTATGTGTATGTGTGTTTGTGTGTGTGTATGTGTGTGTATGTGTGTATGTGTGTGTGTATGTGTGTGTATGTGTGTATGTGTGTGTATGTGTGTGTATATGTGTGTGTATGTGTGTATGTGTGTGTGTATGTGTGTGTGTATGTGTGTATGTGTGTGTGTGTGTGTGTGTGTGTGTGTGTGTGTGCAGGGGAGTGCAGAGTAACTAGCATCATGTTCCTCCTCATCCCATTCTGGGCATTGATCTCACTTCGTGTTCCCTAGAACACACTTGGCTGTAAATGAGGATATTGAGTGAAGAAACAGAGTTAATAAATCCGCCTCCTTTGCCATAGCTGCTAATGGAAATCCATGGGCGGTTTAAGTGCTGGTCAAGGGGAAAGGGCACACAGGGAATCGAGGACACAGCAGACAGCAGGGAGGACAGTGAGTCTGAGAGTGTAAGCAGGTGGGAAAATCTTTAGATGGGCTGCAACTCTTAGAGATCCTGAGGTCTGACCTCAGGCCATGCATGAGATTTCCTCGTGGTAGGTAAGGGGACCCCCTACTTTAATAATCAGAACTTTCTGAAGTATATCTAGTCTCATTCGCAGCCTTGCATTTTCTGTCTACTTTTATGCTACAAGAGAATGATACAGTCTACAAAGTTGAAAATACTTCCTATCTGCCTTCTTAAATATTCTTAGTAAACATCGACTTAAATGACTGAAGAAGATTTATTCTTGATATATTTTTAAAAATTATCTTGCTCGTTTACAGTATATGCTTCATTCGGTATTTTTACTACTTACCTCACAGCTGCCTGAGCCTCAGAAGGTAAAGAAGAGCATGGGGCGAGGGTGTGTGAAAGAAGGTAATTGCCCTGCAGTGAAACAGGAGGTGTGAGTCCTTTAAAGATCTATATATGCACGTGATAACTTTCATTTTAAAGATTTGAGCTTGACATTATAGCTTTGTGATAAAAGAGTATACAGATACTATTATTTGTGATTTGTGGAGGGTCTTACTGCACTTCTCCATCACTTGAGAACTGTCTAAGTAATCCACAAGGGAATCTCACCTAAGTCAACCCGAATTCCATTTAAAGAAAATTCCCAATATGGGAAATCCATTTCAGCATGAGAGGCCATTACTTTTGAAATGCTTTGACAAGATTTTGAAACCAGATATGAATAAAAAAAAATTCTAGGTCTTTATATAGGGAATCGAGGCATAGCAAACTGTTTATGAAATATTTGGTAACTAGTATCTATAGGTTTGTGATCTGATACAATCTGGAAAATAAACATTGGGTTTTTTGTGTTTTCAATCATACTTGCTCTCAGGGCTTCAGATGTCTTGAGCCATGTAAAATCTAACCAGACTCCTTAGCACTTTTAAGACTGTTCACTAATAGACTCAGAAAAGGAAGAGGGGAGGGAGCCTACAAAGTGAAACAAAACAAGACAAACAAAACAAACCAAAAAACCCAACCAACCAAAACTCAATGATCTTTGCAACCGGGTAGTTCCAAGCTTGCATCTTGGATTAGTAGCTGTGGGATGAAGAAGAAATGACTGATCCCTAAAGAGTTTTATTTCCCCGTTTGTGAGTAGATAGCAACCCGGATCTTAGAGCTGTTTGGAAGATTAAATGGGGTGATGCTTGCAAAGGATGTGGCAGATAATAGGCTTTCAATGAATGATAATAAGAAGAATTATTTTCTAAGATGGAACACTTGTGTTTTGAATGACAGTAATTGCTTGTACCAATTAAGTGACACCTTTTGTATCTTGCCCTACATTTTGGTTTATCTTTTCATATACATATTTCCTTTACCTAATTGAATTCTGGGCTTTTAAGAGTAGAAAACATCTTCATGTATCTGTTCAAGAGCATTGTAAATCGTAGGTGCTTAATAAGCATCTGGGTTGATGCAGGGTCTTTGATACATTAGGTAACTGTGGAGGGAATGAAAAGGAAGAGCTCGTGTTTTGTAGGCTCAGTAGAGTACCTCTCTATCTCCAGAGACTGTTGGAGCAGGAGAGACTGAGCTCTACTTTGTCTGGGTATTCCAATAGATGAAGGGCAGAGACATGGAGGAGCGGAGAGCGGAGAGCAGAGAGGTAATTCTGATGTGCAGAGACCTACTCAACATCTCAGAAGCTCCCTGCTTTCCCACTCATAGCACCACAAAAACACTTTCAGATGAACATGTGGGTGTGGGTTATGGTGGAGATCCTCTAGTAAACCAAGCAATCATTTCTGTAGGCAAGAGGGAGACTGCTAAGATCCATTCAATAGCTCTTATCTTTACAGTCCCTCTCTCTTTTGAAGCCATATGCATATTTCATATAACTTATATACAAGAAAATATTCTCTTTATACATGTTATTGTTTACAAGTTATGCAGTATTACTCTCTAGTAATTAAGACACAGATGATCCTCATCACTCCAAAGAGTGCTTTCATTTCTTTTGGTTAATGCATTTTCTTCCCGTCTTCTGGCCTCACAGAAGCCTAATTGACCTTTTCACTAACAGGATAATTTTAGTTTTCTGAGGATGCCATGTGGACGGGACCGCGCAGCATTTATTCTTTTAGGTCTGTCTCACTTTTCATAAAGACGTGCTTCAGGGTTCATCTATGCCTTTTTTTTTTTCTTCATAAGGACTTTCCCTTTTGTTTCTGAGGGCTGTGGTCTTTTAAGAGTGTATAGGTTTTGATGCAAGACATGTCCTATCCATTCACATTGAGGCAGTGAGAGGTCAGTGATTGGAGGGGAGAGAGAGGAGGGGCTAAGAGAAGGAGGGGCAGAGAGAAATGGAGCCGGGAGCCAGGGAGTTGCACAAGGGATCAGATCCAGATGGCGTCGGATGTGTTTCTGGTGTGCTGAGAGATCTTGTCATTGTAAATTGGCTTTATGCAATTGGGAATTTCATAACCATAAATATATTTGGTTAACTACTCAAGTTTAAGAGTCATGCTTTGTGGGTTACTTGGGAGGAGTGAGTGCTGGGCAGGAGAGAGAGAGACCCGTCAGTGACTTGGAGCAGAGGCCATGCAGGGTGGTACTATACTTTAACAATTTCCCACTACAATGTTTGTCTACTGGTTTCTGAAGTTCAGTGATGAGAGATGAAAGTACTTTAAATATCGGAGTAAAGTTTGTGTGTGTTCATATAGAAATGTACTGGTGTGCAATTTACCTGTAAAAGGACTGGGTCGAAGAGCAATCTCAGCTTTATGAGACAATGTCAAGTTATATTCCAAAGAGATTTTACCATTTTGTTCCCCCACAAAAATTTAATGAGAGCCCAAGTTACTCCATAGTTTGTATGCATTATATATTGCCTATTTTAATTTGACCAGTTTTAAAAGGCAGGTATTAATTAGTTAATACTTGTGGTGTTAATTTGTATTTCCCCAATAGGTAATGATGTGGAATGATCTTTTGCTTGTTGCTTTTGCATCTATATACTTCTATTTGATGGAATGTGTTGACCACCTAATTTTGTTAGTTAGTCACAGTGATTCTACCATCCTCACAACATACTTGAATATTCTTTACAGTTTCTCTCATATATATATGAGACAGACAGACAGACAGACAGACACACACACACACACACACATACACATATATATAAAATTATGCAAGAAATAAAAAAAGAGGAAGGCCCTAAAATCCAATGATGACTAAGTTAACAAGAAAGTTTTTCTTTTTTTTCAGCGTGATGGTGAATGTTGAGTGTGACCCAAGCCCTCTTCTGGGCATCTTCAAACTCTTCTCTGCCCTTCAATTCCTTGTTTCCTCCTTCTTAGTTGACGCACTTTCATGGGTGTGTATGTGGGACAAGCTTTCTCCGTAGCCCTTTGATCTTGGGATGCCTTTAGTTGAGAAGATCTTTTAGACACGTGCCTAGCTCTTCACTCCATTTAGGGCTCTGACCAAGTTTTTCCTTGTTTGTTAGATCTCTGCAGATCAGCCTGTGTAAACTACATCTCCTTCTCTCATCAATAATGCTCATTGGAGCATTTATCACTATCAGGAGCACTGGAGATCATCTATGTCTTTATTACCTATTTCTTCCACTGAAATGTAAGTTCTAGAAATACAGGAATCTGACCTGTCTTATTTCTCTTCTGGAAACCACAGTATGAGAAAGTGAAGCATATAGGAGACACTCAGTAAACTTGACAGTGAAATGAGTAAGTCTTAAGGTGGAAGGCAAGTGGGAGCGTTAGTGACTGCTCACCAGCGTGTTTAGACATGCCTTCTCCCAGGATCTCAAAGATTATTGAGCTATCTCACCTTTGACCTACAAGAACTCCTCCTAACCAACTTTCCTTTGCTGAAGTCTAGGTAACATTTGCATGTGACACTTTAAAGCCTTGTCCAAAAATGGCGGCTAAAAAAGGGAGCATTGCTTGTCCTTAGTTGAGAGGCACCGCACACATGTCCCTGTGTTGTGATAGGACAGAGCAGACAGACTCAGACTTTGTAGACCTAAGGAATCCTTACCCCAGTGGCAGTCTATGAGTGAGCTCAGACGCTCCTCTTAGGAATCCATGGTCTTTGTTTTTGCACTTGTCTCTATTTTTGTTGTCCCGACTTTCTTGGTTTGCAATCACCAATATTGCTATCAATGTTTGGTTCCTCTTAAGTTGACAGGGAGAGTCACAGGGAAGGGTAGTTCTTCATCAAGTTATGGGTAGGCTATTCTGAGCTAAAAGTCTCCAAAGCTAAGAACTTCCAGAAGCCATTATTTGGTGGATAGTAAGAGCATCCCTGGTTCTCAGTACTTTTGGATACACATTGGTGTTTCTTCTCATGAACAGCTTTCATCTCAGTTCACACGGGGAGACCTTCCTAAATGTGGACGTGCAGAGCCTCTTGTAGACAGAGTCTAATTACGGCAGTGGTGGGGAAACAACCAATTGGACAACTGTTTGAATGAATGAAACATTTACAAGCAATCACAGTTTGTGACATCAAGAACATCTAAAGTCGTCCCTCCCACTCCTCCCCCCAAAAGTAGACAGCACTTCTAGGAACATACTGTTTCTTTCTCTCTCTCTTTGATATAGGCACTCTGATTTTTTCTAATTTAGTTTTCAGCTCATAAAGTATTAGGCAAAAATGGCATTCTCTCCTACATTAATAAAACACAAAACACTCTTTGGGCCTTTTTATTGTCAAGATTTCACAAATGGACATGAGTGTTACAGGACACAAGGGGCCACTGTTTGCAGCTTCTCCCTTGGGCTGATTTCCTGTATAAATTGTTGAATCTGGTTTTCAGAAATCCTCTAAGCTGAGCATGCTTCAGAACTGATCTTTGCCTCCTCACTGATCTTAAACAAAATTATGAAAATCTTCCCAAATCCTGACTTTATCACACCAAGAAATTCTGACAGTGGCACTTCTGGGGGTTAATGGTGGTCTAATTATCTTGCACCAATAAGGAAGAAGAGTCAACCTTTTGGCAAGATCATGTCAGAACTAGTCAGATAATATAGATATTTCTACCTCCCCACATTTCTAGGGGGTTGTTGCTGCTTTAATTAAATGTTATATGAATACATTTCAAAAGGATCCAATCGCAGGGCAAACTCTGTTTTGGAAGTGCTGCTCCTACATTTAAAATGTATTTGAAATGTAATTAAAAAAACAACAGATAATGGGAAAGAAAAACTAAAATAACTTGAAACAAGCAGAATATAGTAGCTCATCATTACGCTAATATATCAAACAATGTGATCTTAGCTTAATTATCCCCTTTGAGAGTTGAGAAAACTAAGCACAACCTTCAATTTACAGCTGTTTGGTGCTGGGAACCTGAATTATTATTTAAGAAGAAGGGGGAAAAGTTTATTTATTGTGACCTCCGCTCAGTTTTTATTCATCGTGGAAAAATCTGTATATTCACAAATGAGGGCCATCCATCCTGGGGCCTCGCATTCTTCAGCTGTCCCGGCCAGCGTCAACTGCACCTCTCCAGCCTTTGTGTTCGTCGCGAAGCCTCTTCATCCACATTGTTCATCATCTTGATGGTCCAGCTTTATCTCGCCTTTGTGCAGCTGCATTCCGCTTCTCCAAAGTGCTGAGGGAGCTGAGGGAAAGAGAAAGGAAGGAGAGAGCAGGCAGGAGAGAGAGAGAGCTGCCTGCGAGACTGAGGAGAAAATGCAGTGGCCGGTGCACATATGAGGATAATTCGTAGTTTCTCAATAATAATAATATAAAAAAGGAGGACAGGCTAATTACTGGCTTAACTAGGGCAGCCTGTGGATCTTCATGTCAAAAGGACTGCCGTAATTATTTGTCATCAAAGCACATTCATATTGTGGCACAAAGGAAGGGCCTTTTGCAAATGGATCCTGCTAATAAACAGGGCTGAGAGGAGCATTATGTGTCTCCCTGGTTGCAGGCACATTAACACAGTGACATGGAGCATAACTCCGGGCCTCAGGAAAAAAACACCAGAATGATAATTATCCCCCACCTCCCCAGCCTCTCCCGCCTTTCTTTTTGTGTTGGGCGAGGAAGCTGAACATGACCCATTGGAGGGCCCAAGGCAGGCTATTAGTGACCCCACAGCCCTGACAAGGTGCCTCTGTTCTTTTAAAAGCTGCCTCTTGATGCAGAAGGGCCACACAGACCAGCAGGCTCGGCTCCAAATGGTCCGGCACACACTTCAACCCTAAAGACACCTGGAGGGTCATGACCAACTTAATGCAAATGAAGACAGCAAAGGGGAAGCTCTGAGGAATCCTGACGGTGAGGGTGAGGCGAGGCAGCTGCCCACCCTTTCCTCTTCTTTGTGTATGCTGGCTCAAATGAACTCACTTATGTTCTGGAAACTAAATTCAGAAACAAAGAAGTTCTCTCTTGTTTTCTCCTTTTAAATACACAAAGTCTTAGGGAAATGTTTGCCTGCCCTGGGATAATTTATGGGAGAAAAGCTATGGGACAATAATGTCTGAGAAACACGGGGTAAAAGGTGGAAAGGTGGATGTAAACACAGCCCCTTACATTAGCCCTTCTTCTAGCAGATGTAAACACACCGGTTCCCCACAGGTAGGAGGTCACTGAAGGCCAGGGGCCTGGAGTTAGAGAACAGTGCTGACCGCTTTTCTTGCCTCTTGCTGGGCCACTAGTACGAGGCCCATCACTCCTGGAAACTCAAGCAAATGAGCCAGTGCCCAGATGATGTCACCTGTGAGCTCCAGCCTGCCAGGTGTTGGAGATTGTTGTGGCTGTAAATCCTCTCAGAAGGCTCCAGGCTTTCTCCGCTTCCAGGCAATGGGACTGCTAGGGAAGGAAAGGCCAGCAGTCAGTTTGCAAGGGCTAGCTGATTGTCTTTTTCCTTCCTCTTCCCTTCCTAGCTCTGATGGTTCTGTGGGAGGTTATTTCCTGAAGCCCACTTGGCATCCTACAACCTGGATGATGCGGGCAGCATTCTATTCTATATGCACCAGAAGCAAACCCAATCCCAACTCTTATTTTACCCAGCAGAGAAATTAAGAGTAAAAATTTGCATTGCAAAAGAATCCTAACTTCACACAAGCCAGCTTCCCAGAGCCTTTAAATATTTAATTATTTGAAAGGCTGGAGGTAGAGAAGCTTCAAGTTAAAATGTTATGAGCCATTTCTAATGGAAGACTTATCAGGAATGGATGCATTAAAAAACTGTGTATCTAGGAAAACAAATGAAGAGGCTTTAGGATTTGACGCAAAGCTGGTCAAGAGTGTGCCCCATGTCTGAAGCAGCTCTAACCTAGAGGTGCTTGCATTCTTAATCTGAATCTCAAGATAACTGATCAGTCAGTCAGTCAATCAATCAATATCAATTAATATCAATCAGTCAATCAACCAGCCAATCTTATTCTGTTTCTATTTGACTGTCTCCCTTTCTATTTTTTTAAATATTTCTTTCTTTACAAATGTTATAGCGTTAAGATATTAAAATACATGCACACCATAGTTTTCTCAAACAGTTACAAATACTGAAGACAAAAAGGGTCACATTACATTATTTCTTGTTTTATCTCTACAGTTCCTTTGGAACGTTATTAATTTATTTTTTTAGTTATTTTCTATATTCTTTGTTTACATTCCAAATGATTTTCCCTTTCCTGGTTCCCCCTTCATATAAGTACCATAAGCCCTCTTCCCTCTGCCTGATCCCCAGTCATCCACCTCCCACTTTTCTGTCCTGGCAATCCCCTACAGTTCTGCATCAAGCCTTTCCAGGACCAGGGACCTCTCCTTCCTTCTTCTTCAGAATAATTTGATATGTGAGTTGTGTCTTGGGTATTCAGAGCTTCTGGGCTAATATCCACTTATCAGTGACTGCATTCTGTGTGTGTTCTTTTGTGAGTGAGTTACCTCACTTAGGATGATATTTTCCAGTTCCACCCATTTGCCTAAGAATTTCGCGAATTCATTGTTTTTAATAGCTGAGTAGAATTCCATAGTATAAATATACCACATTTTCTGTATCCATTCTTCCATTGAGGGACATCTGGGTTCTTTCCAGCTTCTGGCTATTATAAATAAGACTGCTTTGAACATAGTGGAGCATGTGTCCTTACTGCATGCTGGGTAATCCTCTGGGTATACGCCCAGGGGTGGTATAGCAGGGTCCTCTGGAAGTGTCATGCGCAGTTTTCTGAGAAACCACCAGACTGATTTCCAGAGTGGTTGTACCAGCTTGCAATCCCACCAGCAGTGGAGCAGTGTTCCTATTTCTCCACATCCTTGCCAACACCTGCTGTCTCCTGAGTTTTTAATCTTAGCCATTCTGACTGGTGTGAGGTGAAATCTCAGGGTTGTTTTGATTTGCATTTCCCTAATGACTAATGATGTTGAACATTTCTTAAGATGCTTCTCAGCCATCAGAATTTCTTCAGGTGAAAATTCTCTGTTTAGCTCTGTACCCCACTTTTTAGTAGGGTTATTTGGTTCTCTGGAGTCTAACTTCTTCAGTTCTTTGTATATATTGGATATTAGCCTTCTGTCAGATGTAGGGTTGGTGAAGATCTTTTCCCAATTTGTTGGTTGTTTGTCCTTTTGATAGTGTCTCTGGCCTTATAGAAACTTTGTAATTTTATGAGGTCCTATTTGTCAATTCTTGATCTTAGAGCATAAGCTATTGGTGTTCTGTTAAAAAACTTTTCCCCTGTGCCCATGTCCTCAAGGGTCTTCTCCAGTTTCTTTTCTATTAGTTTCAGTGTATCTGGTTTTATGTGGAGGTTCTGCTAAAACTATTCTCAACAGTAAAAGAATTTCTGGGGGAATCAGTATCCCGAACCTCAAGCAATACTACAGAGCAGTAGTGTTAAAAACTGCATGGTATTGGTACAGGCAGCTAGGACCATGGAATAGGATTGAAAACCCAGAAATGAACCCACACACTTGATCTTTGACAAAGGAGCTGAAAACATCCAGTGGAAAAAAGATAGCCTTTTCAACAAATGGTGCTGGTTCAACTGGAGGTCAATGTGCAGAAGCATGTGAATTGATCTATTCTTATCTTCTTTGGAACTTTAAATACTTGTATCCTGTCACTTACTAGACCCATCTGTAAGCATGTCAGACAGACATCTCAAGCCCCACACCTCTCTCCCCTATCATGTTTGCTTTCTTCACTGTTTCCCTAACATCTTCAGATGGTGACTGCCTCTTGTCCATGTTAAGGTCAGAAGCCTGTCCTCAAATTATTGCTTTTCTGACTGTTGGCACTTTCTGTCAGGCACTAGCTGGCTCTACCTCAGAGGACAACCCAGTCAACCCCTTGTTACCTTGGCCTCACCACCCTCTGCTGTTCCCTGGATTATTCAGATAGCCCCAGAGTGCAGGTTAGCCTTCAGTATTAAGTCAGGAAGCTGAAAAGAGTAGGCTTCACTGGAGAAGGACGTTCTAAGAAGGGACTGGGGAGGCAGGGAGGAGGTGGACCAGGTCTTCAGAATTTGTAGACAACTTTCTAATTCAGCATAGTTTTGTTCTTCTCAACTGCAAGTAGTCACCTGGGTCATTTGTGTTAATGGCCCAAGACGGTCTCAGATTATAGAGTCTACTTTTCCAAAATAGGCTCACCTACTTCTCCCGCAATGCACCCTTATTTTCATGTGTTGTTTTCACCTCCCTCCTCACAGAGTCACTTTTCAGAACTTCGTCAATGATGAAGCACCTGGCACCTCTGTCTCCCTTGCTTTGTTGCGTTGTTGAATTTATCAATAAAATATATTGAACATAATATGTAAAATATTCTTATTGTTACTTGAAACTTTTTGCTAATAATCTCTCAGAGGGTTAGTGAAATTACTTGCTCCTTGTTTTCTATGTCCTGACTTACTCCTATGCTTCTGCAATAGTGTCTGGAATATTATGATTTCTCATTAGATACTTGTGGCATGAATATTGGATAAATGAAGTTCAAAGTTTAAACAACGTGATTTGTTTTAAAGAAAGGGGCTGAAGAGATGGCTCTGGGGTTCAAAGCACTGGCTGCTCTTTCAGAGAACTCGGGTTTGGTTCACAGCATCCACATGACGGCTCACAGCCATCTGAAACTTCAGTTGGAGGAGTTCTGATGCCCTCTTATGGCCTCTGCAGGTGCCAGGCACAAAAGTGATTCACATCCATACCTGCAGGCAAACATTCACGCACACTGTCACGACACAGACTCACTCACATGTTTTAATGCTGGGCTCTTGTTTTAAAAGTGTTTTTAGTTTAGATTCACTACAGTGGAATCCTCAAGCCAAGGTAGCTGCTTTCAGTTCATTGTTTTTTACCCAATGCTAAAGTATCAGATACCACAGCTAGCCATGCAGATTAAAAAACCAGTAACACATCACAACAGATACACTTCAGTTGCCCATTTCAGACAGTGGCCTTCAAAATAATGTCTACATTACACCCAAAGCTTTTCAGTTGGGCATGTTTTTCAATACTGAATGGGTAAACAGGTCCTTTTTCTTTAAAGTGTATGGGTGTGGGGGTGGGTGCTGCATGTATGCATGTGGGGTGTGGTTACTTGTGCGTAGGCATAGACACTACAGGAGGGTGTCAAGTGTTTTCTTTTATTGAGCTCATCTGATTGCTTTGTGATATAGTCATAAAGGTGCTGCTTATTTCTTGACTAGGCTGGTGACCAGCAAGCCCCAGAGATCCTCTTGTTTTCCTTTCTGAGGGTTGCTTTTATAGGTGCATAGAACCTTGCCTGGGTTTTATATAGGCTCTGGGAACCCAAATCCTAGTCTTCCTGCTTATGCAGTCAGTGCTTTTGCCCACAGAACTACCTCCTTAGCTACTGGCTGCCAACTCTTAATTCCCAGTCTGGAATCTCTGTCTTTATTTCTCTATATCAATATTTTAATCAAAGAATAGAGACAATTTGGATAATAATTACAAGTTAGTTTGTTACACATCACAAGATACTTCTAGACCAAAGATGTGGCAGGGAAGAAAGAAACATCAGTAGAAAAGGATGCTGTTTGTTGTTTGAGTTAAATCTCCAGATCTGTTATCTCAGGATTGAGGCAGAGCTTGGTCTGCTTATAAAGAAATGATATTCTTTTCAAGTTCATGAAGGTCTTTTGGGATTTCTCCATAGTCAAGGAAAAGTCAGATGGGTGTTATCTCAGTTAACCTAAGTCTGCTCTAGACCAGCAGACCACTGGGCACTGCTGTAGGATGCCAAGTACTGTGTACCTGGAAGAGTCTGTGCATGGTCGATACTTTATCTTTACATTCTTCACCTCCATGAGTATGTCTAGACACTGAGCATTTCTTCTGATGTCCCTGGATTGTCACCGGATGCCACAAACAAGCTGGAGAGCAACAAACCCATGAATCAGCTTACAATGTTGAAGGAAGAGTTGTGTTAGCTTATGACAAACCTGAATTAGTTTGTTGGACTGTGAAATTACTGACAAAGGAGAACTTCAGTTCATATTCAAAAAAGTTTCTGAGATCCTTGAACTGGAGAAATGGGCAGAAATGGTATAATAAGAGTCAGAGGACATCATGGTTTAACCCTTTCTTAGTGACTTTTCTTTTTTTTTTTTCATTCTTTTTTTTTATTCGATATAATTTATTTACATTTCAAATGATTTCCCCTTTTCTAGCCCCCCCCACTCCCTGAAAGTCCCGTAAGCCCCCTTCTCTTCCCCTGTCCTCCCTCCCACCCCTTCCCAGTTCCCCGTTCTGTTTTTGCCAAATACTGTTTCACTGAGTCTTTCCAGAACCAGGGACCACTCCTGCTTTCTTCTTGTATCTCATTTGATGTGTGGATTATGTTTTGGGTATTCCAGTTTTCTAGGTTAATAACCACTTATTAGTGAGTGCATACCATGATTCACCTTTTGAGTCTGGGTTACCTCACTTAGTATGATGTTCTCTAGCTCCATCCATTTGCCTAAGAATTTCATGAATTCATTGTTTCTAATGGCTGAATAGTACTCCATTGTGTAGATATACCACATTTTTTGTATCCACTCTTCTGTTGAGGGATACCTGGGTTCTTTCCAGCATCTGGCAATTATAAATAGGGCTGCTATGAACATACTAGAGCATGTATCCTTATTACATGGTGGGGAATCCTCTGGGTATATGCCCAGGAGTGGTATAGCAGGATCTTCTGGAAGTGAGGTGCCCAGTTTTCGGAGGAACCGCCAGACTGCTTTCCAGAGTGGTTGTACCAATTTGCAACCCCACCAGCAGTGGAGGAGTGTTCCTCTTTCTCCGCACCCTCTCCAACACCTGCTGTCTCCTGAATTTTTAATCTTAGCCATTCTGACTGGTGTAAGATGAAATCTTAGGGTTGTTTTGATTTGTATTTCCCTAATGACTAATGAAGTTGAGCATTTTTTAAGATGCTTCTCCGCCATCCGAAGTTCTTCAGGTGAGAATTCTTTGTTTAACTCTGTACCCCCATTTTTTAATAGGGTTGTTCGGTTTTCTGGAGTCTAACTTCTTGAGTTCTTTATATATATTGGATATTAGCCCTCTATCTGATGTAGGATTGGTGAAGATCTTTTCCCAATTTGTTGGTTGCCGATCTGTCCTCTTGATGGTGTCCTTTGCCTTACAGAAACTCTGTAACCTTATGAGGTCCCATTTGTCAATTCTTGCTCTTAGAGCATACGCTATTGGTGTTCTGTTCAGAAACTTTCTCCCTGTACCGATGTCCTCAAGGGTCTTCCCCAGTTTCTTTTCTATTAGCTTCAGAGTGTCTGGCTTTATGTGGAGGTCCTTGATCCATTTGGATTTGAGCTTAGTACAAGGAGACAAGGATGGATCAATTCGCATTCTTCTGCATGCTGATCTCCAGTTGAACCAGCACCATTTGTTGAAAAGGCTATCTTTTTTCCATTGGATGTTTTCAGCCTCTTTGTCGAGGATCAAGTGGCCATAGGTGTGTGGGTTCATTTCTGGATCTTCAATCCTGTTCCATTGATCCTCCTGCCTGTCACTGTACCAATACCATGCAGTTTTTAACACTATTGCTCTGTAGTATTGCTTGAGGTCAGGGATACTGATTCCCCCAGATTTTCTTTTGTTGCTGAGAATAGTTTTAGCTATCCTGGGTTTTTTGTTGTTCCAGATGAATTTGATAATTGCTCTTTCTAACTCTGTGAAGAATTGAGTTGGGATTTTGATGGGTATTGCATTGAATCTGTATAGTGCTTTAGGCAAAATGGCCATTTTAACTATATTGATTCTACTGATCCATGAGCATGGGAGGTTTTCCCATTTTTTGAGGTCTTCTTCCATTTCCTTCTTCAGAGTCTTGAAGTTCTTGTCATACAGATCTTTCGCATGTTTGGTAAGAGTCACCCCAAGATACTTTATACTGTTTGTGGCTATTGTGAAGGGGGTCATTTCCCTAATTTCTTTCTCAGCCTGCTTATCCTTTGAGTATAGGAAGGCCACTGATTTGCTTGAGTTGATTTTATAACCTGCCACTTTGCTGAAGCTGTTTATCAGCTGTAGGAGCTCTCTAGTGGAGTTCTTTGGGTCACTTAGGTAGACGATCATGTCGTCTGCAAATAATGATAGTTTGACTTCCTCCTTTCCAATTTGTATCCCTTTGACCTCCTTATGTTGTCGAATTGCCCGAGCTAGTACCTCAAGTACAATATTGAAAAGATAAGGAGAAAGGGGGCAGCCTTGTCTGGTCCCTGATTTCAGTGGGATTGCTTCAAGTTTCTCTCCGTTTAGTTTGATGCTGGCTACCGGTTTGCTGTATATTGCTTTTACTATGTTTAGGTATGGGCCTTGAATTCCTGTTCTCTCCAAGACTTTAAGCATGAAAGGATGCTGAATTTTGTCAAATGCTTTTTCAGCATCCAATGAAATGACCATGTGGTTTTGTTCTTTGAGTTTGTTTATGTAGTGGATTGTATTGATGGATTTCCGTATATTGAACCAACCCTGCATTCCCGGGATAAAGCCTACTTGATCATGGTGGATGATCGTTTTGATGTGTTCTTGGATTCGGTTGGCAAGAATTTTATTGAGTATTTTTGCATCGATGTTCATAAGGGAAATTGGTCTGAAGTTCTCTTTCTTTGTTGGATCTTTGTGTGGCTTTGGTATCAGCGTAATTGTGGCTTCGTAGAAGGAATTGGGTAGTGTTCCTTCTGTTTCTATTTTGTGGAATAGTTTGAAGAGTATTGGTGTTAACTCTTCTTTGAAGGTCTGGTAGAATTCTGCACTGAAACCATCTGGTCCTGTGCTTTTTTTGGTTGGAAGACTTTCTATGACTCCTTCTATTTCTTTAGGCTTTATGGGACTGTTCAGATGGTCTAGTTGGTCCTGATTTAATTTTGGTATTTGGTATCTGTCAAGGAAATTGTCCATTTCCTTCAGATTCTCCAGTTGTGTTGAGTACAGGCTCTTGTAGTAGGATCTGATGATTTTTTGGATTTCCTCAGTTTCCGTTGTTATGTCTCCCTTTTCATTTCTAAGTTTGTTAATTTGGATACTTTCTCTGTGCCCTTTGGTCAGTCTGGCTAAGGGTTTATCTATCTTGTTGATTTTCTCAAAGAACCAGCTCCTGGTTTTGTTGATTTTTTGTATGGTTCTCTTTGTTTCTACTTGATTGATTTCGGCCCTGAGTTTGATGATTTCCTGCCTTCTACTCCTCCTGGGTGAGATAGCTTCTTTTTGTTCTAGGGCTTTCAGGTGTGTCATTAAGTTGGTAATGTATGCTCTCTCCATTTTCTTTTTGGAGGCACTCAGGGCTATGAGTTTTCCTCTTAGCACTGCTTTCATTGTGTCCCATAGATTTGGGTATGTTGTGTTTTCATTTTCATTGTGTTCTAAAAAGTCTTTAATTTCTTTCTTTATTTCTTCCTTGACCAAGGTATCATTGAGTAGAGTATTGTTCAATTTCCACGTGTATGTGGGTTTTCTGTTGTTTCTGTTGCTATTGAAGACCACTTTTATTCCATAGTGATCAGATAGGAGGCATGGGATTAGTTCTATCTTCTTATATTTGTTGAGGTCTGTCTTGTGACCAATTATATGGTCGATTTTGGAGAAGGTACCATGAGGTGCTGAAAAAAAGGTATATTCTTTTGTTTTAGGATAGAATGTTCTATATATATCAGTTAAATCTAATTGGTCCAAAGCTTCAATTAGTTTCATTGTGTCCTTGTTTAGTTTCTGTTTTCCTGATCGGTCCATTGAGGAAAGTGCAGTGTTAAAGTCACCCACAATTATTGTGTTAGGTGCAATGTGTGCTTTGAGTTTTAATAAAGTTTCTTTTATGAAAGAGGGTGCCCTTGCATTTGGAGCATAGATGTTCAGGATTGAGAGTTCTTCTTGTTGTATTTTTCCTTTGACCAGCAAGAAGTGTCCCTCAGATTCTCTTTTGATGACTTTGGATTGAAAGTCAATTTTATCTGATATTAAAATGGCTACTCCAGCTTGTTTCCTGAGACCATTTGCTTGTAAAATGTCTTCCAGCCTTTTACTCTAAGGTAGTGTTTGTCTTTGACCCTGAGGTGTGTTTCCTGTAAGCAGCAAAATGTAGGGTCCTGTTTATGTATCCAGTCAGTTAGTCTGTGTCTTTTTATTGGGGCATGGAGTCCATTGATGTTAAGAGATATTAAGGAATAGTGATTGTTACTTCCTATCATTTTTGACGTTATTTTTTAAATTTGATTGCTTAACTTCTTTTGGGTTTGATGAAAGGTTACTATCTTGCTTTTTTCAGGGTGAAGTTTCCCTCCTTGTATTGGTGTTGTCCTCCTATTATCCTTTTTAGGGCTGGGTTTGTGGATAGATATTGGGTGAACTTGGTTTTGTCGTGAAATATCTTAGTTTCTCCATCTATGGTGATTGAGAGTTTTGCTGGATATAGTAGTTTTGGTTGGCATTTGTGTTCTCTTAGAGTCTGCATGAGATCTGCCCAGGACCTTCTAGCCTTCATAGTCTCAGGTGAAAAGTCTGCTGTGATTCTGATAGGTCTTCCTTTATATGTTACTTGGCCTTTTTCTCTTACTGCCTTTAATATTCTTTCTTTGTTTAGAACATTTGGTGTTTTGATTATTATGTGACGGGAAGTATTTCTGTTCTGGTCCAGTCTGTTTGGAGTTCTGTAGGCTTCTTGTATATTCATGGGCATCTCTCTCTTTAGGTTAGGGAAGTTTTCTTCCATAATTTTATTGAAGATATTTGCTGGCCCTTTAAGTTGTAAATCTTCACTCTCATCTATGCCTATAATCCTTAGGTTTGGTCTTCTCATTGTGTCCTGGATTTCCTGGATATTTTGGGTTACAAGCTTTTTGCACTTTGCATTTTCTTTAACTGTTGAGTCCATGGTTTCTATGGAATCTTCAGCATCTGAGATTCTTTCTTCTATTTCTTGTATTCTGTTGTTGATATTTGCATCTCTGTCCCCTGATTTCTTCCCAAGGCTTTCTATCTCCAAAGTTTTCTCCTTTTGAGTTTTCTTAGTTGTTTCTACTTCTGATTTTAGATCCTGGATGGTTTTGCTTAGCTCCTTCACTTGCTTGTTTGTGCTTTCCTGTAATTCTTTAAGAGATTTTTGTGTTTTTTCTCTCATGACCTCAGCCTGTTGACCAAAGTTCTCCTGTATTTCTTTAAGAGATTTTTGTGTTTCGTCTTTCATGACCTCAGCCTGTTGACCAAAGTTCTCCTGTATTTCTTTAAGTGTTTTTTGCATTTCCTCCTTGTTGGCTTTTGTATTCTCCTGGATTTCTTTCAATGATTTTTGTGTTTCCCTTGCAAGGGCTTCTAACTTTTGATCCATTTTCTCCTGAATGTCCTTCATGTGTTCCTGTACCAGCATCATGACCAGTGATTTTAAATCCAAATCTTGTTTTACTGGTGTGATGGGGTATCCAGGACTTGCTGGTAGAGGAGAATTTGGTTCAGATGTTGCCATATTGCCTTGATTTCTGTTAGTGACGTTCCTGCGTTTGCCTTTTGCCATCTAGCTCTCACTGGTGTTACTTGGTCTTGTCAGTGCTGGACTCACCAGTGCAAGCTGCCCCTTCCCCGTTGGCCTCTGGTGCACAGCTTACACTCTGCACTGCCTGTAGACAGGGTGCTGTTGTCCAGGCTGTTCAGATCCCGAAGCAGGCACCTGAAGGCTCCCGCTGGGGCCCGCAGGGTTTATTGGAGCACACCGACTTCTCCCAGCTGGCCGCCCGGAAGCCCCCACTAGCCTCTTGAGGGACCTGGAGATGTGGCGGCCACCCAGGCTGATCTGAAGCGGAGAGAGTTGACCTGAGGGCTTCTGCCTGAGGCCTTGCCCCAGATTGTGTCTGTGGGCCAGGTGGAACCCGTGTGCACCCCCAGGGAGCTCTGAAGGTGTATGTTGCTGTGACCTCCCCTGTGTTCCGCTCACTCCGCTGGGCAGCCGATTTCCCCAACCGGGCTGGCGCACACTAGGTTAGCCTTGTCGCCCGGGCCCTGAGTCCAGGCAAACGCCTGGGAGGCCAAGGTCCGAGCAAAGTTCCCCTAGGGCTATGACTGTTATTTGGGTCCGCCAGGTGACCCGGATGGCGGGCGTGCGCGTCCGAAAGCACCGGGAGAGTCTGTTGTGCTAATAACCTCCTGGGCGGGTTGACACACAGATGGCCCACCAAGCCGCCCAGTTCTTGGGGTCAGTCCTGTGCCTTTTGGGGCCTAGACCCCCGTTTTGTTAGCCTCAGGCTATGCTTGTTAGCAGTCTCTGCCCTCCCGAGCACTCTGGCTCCTGTAGGCAAAATGGCGGCGCGTGCGCCGGCCTGGGCAAAAAAAAAAAACTCCTGGCTGGGTTGGCGCCCCAATGGCCACTCGAACAGCCCAGGGCCTGGGTGCAGGCCAACGCCCGTCTGGCTCAGACCCCTGCGGTGTTGCGCCTAGGATTATGTTTGTGTACCTCAGTCTGACCGATCTCTGGAGCCCGGGATCAAGATGGAGGTGAGTCTCTCCTGACTGGCAGGAAGCCGAGTTCTGAAGTGGCTTCCGTGCAGCTAAAGGCTCCGCAGAACCGCAGCTTCTTGCCGCCCGGCTGGTCAGCGAAGGTCAGTGGTCGTGGGCGCAGGGCCTAACTGGACCCTGTGTCGCCTTGGTTCCACTGCTGATGGCCCTTCAGCTGGAGCAGCCACTGCTACCACCGCCGCCGCCGCCGCCGCCGCCGCCGCCCCTTAGTGACTTTTCTATTGCTGTGATAAAACACCATGACCAAGGTTACTTATAAAATAAAACATTTAATTTAGCTTAAGGTTTCGGAGTGTTAGAGTCCATGATGAACAGCTGAGAGTTCATCTTGATCCACAACCACAAGGCAGGGAGTTTCAGGGCATGGGGGGGGGGAGAATATAAGCATTGGAAACTGAACAATACTCTACTCAATGATACCTTGGTCAAGGAAGAAATAATGCAAGAAATCAAAGACTTTTTAGAACTAAATGAAATGAAGACACAACATACCCAAATCTATGGGACACAATGAAAGCAGTGCTAAGAGGACAACTCATAGCCCTGAGTGCCTCCAAAAAGAAAATGGAGAGAGCATACACTAGCAGCTTAACAACACATCTAAAAGCCCTGGAACAAAAAGAAGCTAATTCAACCAGGAGGAGTAGAAGGCAGGAAATCATCAAACCCAGGGCTGAAATTGATCATGTAGAAACAAAGAGAACCATACAAAGAATAAACAAAACCAGGAGCTGGTTCTTTGAGAAAATCAACAAGATAGATAAACCCTTAGCTAGACTAACCAAAGGGCACAGAGACTGTATCCAGATTAACAAAATTAGAAATGAAAAGGGAGATAGAACAACAGAAACTGAGGGAATTAAAAAAAATCATCCTACTACAAAAGCCTGTACTCAACACAACTGGAGAATATGGAGGAAATGGACAGTTTCCTAGACAGATTTCAAACACCAAAATTAAATCAGGATCAAATAGATCATCTAAACAGTCCCATAACCCTTAAAGAAATAAAAGGGGTCATAGAAAGTCTCCCAACCAAAAAAGCACAGGACCAGACGGCTTCAGTGCAGAATTCTATCAGACTTTCAAAGAAGACCTAACACCAATACTCTTCAAACTATTCCACAAAATAGAAGTAGAAGGAACACTACCCAACTTGTTCTATGAAGCCACAATTACGCTGATACCAAAACCACAGAAAGAAGCAACAAAGAAACAGAACTTCAGGCCAACTTCCCTTATGAATATAGATGCAAATATACTAAATAAAATTCTTGCCAACAGAATCCAAGAACACATCAAAGCGGATCATCCACCATGATCACTTAGGCTTAATCCCAGGGATGCAGGGATGGTTCAATATACGGAAATCCATTAATGCTATCCACTACATAAACAAACTCAAAGAAAAAAAACACATGATCATTTCATTAGATGCTGAAAAAGCATTTGACAAAATTCAGCATCCTTTCATGCTAAAAGTTTCCTCTTGGAAAGAACAGGAATTCAAGGCCCATACCTAAACATAGTTATAGCAATATACAGCAAACCGGCTGCCAACATCAAACTAAATGGAGAGAAACTTGAAGCAATCCCACTAAAGGGACTAGACAAGACTGCCCTCTCTCTCCATATCTTTTCAATATAGTACTTGAAGTTCTAGCTAGAGCAATTAGACAACATAAGGAGGTCAAAGGAATACAAATCAGAAAGGAAGAACTCAAATTATCACTATTTGCAGATGATATGACAGTATACTTAAGTGACCCAAAAAACTCCACCAGAGAACTCCTACAGCTGATAAACAACTTCAGCAAAGTGGGTGGTTATAAAATCAGCTCGAGCAAATCAGTAGCCTTCCTGTATGCAAAGGATAAGCAGGCTGAGAAAGAAGTTAGGGAAATGACACCCTTCACAATAGCCACAAACAATATAAAGTATCTTGGTGTGACTCTAACCAAACAAGTGAAAGATCTATACGACAAGAACTTCAGGTCTCTGAAGAAGGAAATCAAAGAAGACCTCTGAAAATGGAAAAATCTTCCATGCTTGTGGATTGGCAGGATTAATATAGTTAAAATGGCCATCTTGCCAAAAGCAATATATAGATTCAACACAATCCTCATCAAAATCCCAACTCAGTTCTTCATAGAGTTAGAAAGAGCAATTCTCAAATTCATCTGGAATAACAAAAAACCCAGGATAGCTAAAACTATTCTCAACAATAAAAGAACTTATGGGAGAATCAGTATCCCAGACCTCAAGCAATACTACAGAGCAATAGTGTTACAAACTGCATGGTATTGGCACAGTGACAGGCAAGTGGACCAATGGAATATAATTGAAGATCAAGAAATGAATCCACACACCTATGGTCACTTGATCTTCGACAAGGAGTAGAAAATATCCAGTGGGAAAAAGAGAGCCTTTTCAACAAATGGTGCTGGTTCCACTGGAGGTCAGCATTCAGAAGAATGCTAATTGATCCATTCTTATCTCCTTGTACTAAGCTCAACTCCAAGTGGATCAAGGACCTCCACGAAAAACCAGACACACTGAAACTAATAGAAAAGAAACTGGGTTTATGTGGAGGTCCTTGATCCATTTGGATTTGAGCTTAGTACAAGGAGACAAGGATGGATCAATTCGCATTCTTCTGCATGCTGACCTCCAGTTGAACCAGCACCATTTGTTGAAAAGGCTATCTTTTTTCCATTGGATGTTTTCAGCCTCTTTGTCGAGGATCAAGTGGCCATAGGTGTGTGGGTTCATTTCTGGATCTTCAATCCTGTTCCATTGATCCTCCTGCCTGTCACTGTACCAATACCATGCAGTTTTTAACACTATTGCTCTGTAGTATTGCTTGAGGTCAGGGATACTGATTCCCCCAGATTTTCTTTTGTTGTTGAGAATAGTTTTAGCTATCCTGGGTTTTTTGTTGTTCCAGATGAATTTGATAATTGCTCTTTCTAACTCTGTGAAGAATTGAGTTGGGATTTTGATGGGTATTGCATTGAATCTGTATAGTGCTTTAGGCAGAATGGCCATTTTAACTATATTGATTCTACCGATCCATGAGTCTCATTCAAATCACCACAAAGTCACTGATGATATTCAGAGAAAATTAGAGTCCTGATGAGTCACTTTGCCAAGTGCTTTCCCCTAAGGTATTGCTGTTCACACTTCGTGTGCATGATGGTTCAAAGGTAAGGCTGGGAAGCATCCAGTGGTATCTTTCCTGATAGTTGTACTTTTGTGTTTTTCTCTCTTTTGTTTATAGTTCATAAAATGTTACCCTAGAAAATCTTATGAGAACACATTTGTGAAGACTTACCAATGTCTCTTATCTGTTAATTAGTTAATTATATGTACCATATATTTGATGCTGATCCTAAAGCTCTCTAAAATCCCAAAGCTCTCTAAAATTTGAATTTCAATTTCCTTGTCCAAATTTTCAGCTCACAAATGTATGACCATTTAAACCATTTACTTAAAACAAAATCTTATGTGTGGTGTTAATTATTGACTTAGAAAACATATCTCAAACAAGCCATCTTGTAATTTTTTGTTTTCAAAATTAAAATATAATTCTATAATTTTCCCTCTTCCTATTTTCCTCACCAAATCTTCCCATGTGCCATGTACATATATGTGTATATATTACACATATATATACACAAATACATATGGTATATGTGCATATGCATGTTTGTATATGCACGTGTGTGTGCATATGTATGTGTATATACATGTATACACACAACCTGTTTAAGACACATAATGCTACTTGTATGTATATGATTTCAGGGATGAGCACTTGGAATTCAATAGCCAATTTGGAGGCTCTTCCCCATGGAAGATTGTTTCTCCCACTTTCAATCTTCATAGGTCTCACCATCATTAAAGAAAGACCTCTTTGCAGTAGATGGAGACCATTACAGAAATGCACAACTGATTCAAATGTAGAGAACAGGAGATCTTGTGCTATTCAGCTAAAACTGTTACATCCATAGCAAAACTCCTGCATTTAGGCTCAAGGCTTATAGCAGAAGAGGTGGGCAGAGACTTAAGAGAGAGGAATAGAAATTTTGCTATAGGACATCCTTCTCCTAGGACTATCTGTAGAGCTATACTCAGGAAGTCTTGTCAGCTGCCTTGACACAGCCTGAAGACACCAATGGACATGATAATGTAGACAAAGAAGAGTGTATGGGGTTGCCATCTTAGACAAAGAACTATGGCAATTAATGTATTTGAAGTGTTTTCTGATTCTGCATAAGCAGTAGTCCCTTTTTTGAAGGAACCACACTATCTGCTTTTTACAGATCTGAGAGCAAAACTAATAAAGATTCCCTCTGTGTGCCTGGCCACCTTATCTGTGTTCAGCAATATTCCCAGGCTCCATTTGTAGGACTTCTGTTCACAAAGGGGTATTCCTTTCCCATTCTATAGGCCAGTTCTTAAAACCAAGTGGATTTTGCCATGTTTCTATAAGAAGAGACCGTGTTCTGCCGCTGTGCTCCCTTGTCCTCAAGTCCCTAGGCTTCCTTTGTAAAAGAGAAGTATCAGGACAGTGGAATGGGTGCCACAGTTCAAAATTTCCCAGAAGGACAGAGGAAAATAGAGTGAGCTCTGGTGTTTACAGTGTAGATCAATGGACCACTAGGGCAGACGTGTTTGGAAGGTGTGCACAGGTCTGGCTTTTCACCAGCGCCATCACTTATTGTGGATGGCTTAATTCCTTCATGAAAGCTGATAACTCACAGAATTTGAAAGAGAAATAAAAAATTTAGCTTAGGATAAATTCATTGTTTTATTACATTAAGATTAACGAACACCTTAATCTCTCTCTCTCTCTCTCTCTCTCTCTCTCTCTCTCTCTCTCTCTCCAGTAGTTTAGAAGACAAAAGTCCCTCTCTCCTGAGCTTTAAAGTGTTTAAAAATTTAAAGATTGTTTTTTAAATGTTGAGATGTTTCATATGATGATGTTAATATTAAAACGCCATATTGGGGACAAGCAATAAAGGAAAGATTTTAGTTGAAGAGTGGCATGTTTCTATGTCAAAAGCCCATAGAAACATGGGCTTGATGGCTAGTTATTCATCAACTTGACACAAGCTAGAGTCATTTGGGAAGAGGAAACCTCAATTGAGAAAATGGCCCTTCAAGATTGCCCTGTGAACAAGCCTGTGGAGCATTTTCATAATCAATGATTTATGTAGGTGGGCCCAGATCACTGTAGCTCACACCACCCCTGGGATGGTGGTCCTCGGTGCTATAAGGTAGGAGGAAGAGCAAGCCAAGATGGACAATCCAGTAAGCAGCATACGTTCGTGGTTTCTTCATCTTGAGTTTCTGCTCTGTCTTAACCTTCATGGTAGACTATTATCAGGGCCTATAAACTGAAATTAATCCTTTCCTCTTCAGTGTCTTGCTTTTTGTTCATGGTGTTTTATCAGAGAAATAGAAACTAAGACAGATATCACTACACTTCCTTTGATATTGGGTGTCTGCACCTGCCAGATACAGATACAGTCTGCAGAGGACTGTATTTAGTTTCTAATGACTAATCTGAACATTAAACACACACACACACACACACACACTCACCTTGTGTACTCACTTTAAAGATTGATGTATTGAAGAGTAAACTTGACATTAATAGTTCCTTTCTCTTTATGCTCCAAGGTCCCCACACACTAGGAATGGATATCTTCATCTGTAGTGAGTGTCACCAGGCATCACAATCACTGCCATCTATCAGTCAACAAATAGTTGCTGCCTCACATGTACAGAGGCTATCATGTCTTACTAGGGCTTCGCTGTAGGTTGTAAGCCACACGACCAGCCCCATCTCTGTCTTATTAGCCTGACTGACGATTCTAGGGCTTACAAATTCTGTATTTCTATCTGTCTTCACATAATATCTTAAATACTTAATTTTAAGGCTTATCAAGTAGAAATCCTTTAAAAAAGAAGTTAGGTTAAGAAGTTTCTATTTTTTTCCATTTGGGAAGAAAGTATATTATTCCTGATACTCATCTGAAGCCACGGATTTATTTGATAAATTCAAGTTTCATTATTTTTGTTCATCTACCAGAATATGTTTAGATGACATGGGAATCCATATACTTACTATTTAACTACTGAGGGCCTGTGAGTTTACTGAGGCCCTGCTTAGAGCCTTTGTGCATATGGCATAGCTCTAGAAAGAAGCAATAAGCACTGGAAGAAAGCATCTTTTGGGAAGTTTTACTTTTGTGAGGTTATCTGTTGATAATGAAATATGGAAAAATTTCAACTATGCAAGGGTGAGTTTTAAAAATACTCTACAAAAATACATGTATAAACAGAAGTAGTCTATCGTTGCTGCAAATCTCAATATGTGAATTTTTTCCATTTTGAGGTTTTTATTCTTAGGTTCCTATATATGCATGCATGCGCGCGCACATACACACACACACACACACACACACACACACATTATAACTTTCTATTGATTGGACAAGAGATGCCTCTGAAATATCCTTATCAAGGTCATCATGCTTTGAAAATATTTAAAGAGATGTAATGCATTTTCAGTACAAGATGATAGTGTAGTTGTTTTTGCAGCGATTGTCATTGCTAGAGTACAGAACATTAGTCCTTGCCACTAGATATTTTTTTAAATGTAATAAGAAAGGAATATGATATGATCAACCCAACCAAAGTGCTAGAACATCTACCGCCACCTGTTAGCATCTTGCAGTTGATAATTTTGAACAAATGTCAGTAGTGTCAGGTCTTTGCATGTTTGAGATAAAGGCAGAGTCACTGACTTTCTATATTTCTGATGCTTTTTTTCTTTCTGTTCACATTTTCATTTTGTTTGCTTCAGCCTTTTCAACAACTGAGCAAGCAAAGTTTATGAGTCCATGGTCACACAGAATCTGGGGACAAAACAAAGGGAGATGTGTTTTTCTTGTATTCCACAGGAGCATGAATAAGTGAATAATGTCTTATCCTTTGAAAATGACCAAAAGTTATATTTTTCCTGGCCCTAAGTCAGGGTCACAGCTTGAAATCAAAGTGATTTTCCACAGTTAGGGTCTTTAGCATCACCTCCTCCATCTGCACTGTTTTCAATTGTTCCAGTAGAGAAAGCCGGGGCTAGGAGAGTGGATTCACAGATAGGTGTGGCTTTGATAAGACTTGGTCTGGTCTGTGTAGACCACCAGTTCCCTATGCAGCTTGTCACACTGTTCCCTGCCGATGTTGTTTTTTAGTCATGTGAAGAACAATGTCTGAATTGTTTTTATTTTTTATGAGAATCCTATCAACTTGGTAATTTATGGAGAATGGAAATATGTTTTTCATATTTTGAAAGGCTAGAAGTCTAAGATCAAGGTGACAATGTCTGAAGATGACCTCTGGCTACAGACTGGCGAAGAAGAACAGACTCCCCTGTCATAAGGGCAGGGATCTCAGTAATGAGAGAGAAGCGATCATAAACCAGGAAACTCATAGAGTTATATCTTTTGCAGAATCACAGTGACTATCTGACTGGCTTCTGAGCAAGTCAGCCAAACCTTAACAGATGACATCATTTTAGTAACACCACTTTAAGGTAGTAGGCTTTTGCATTATGTGATGTCAGGTATTGTACAATAGTTAAAAGGATGAGACAGGGCCAAGAGGGACTTCCTCCAGCTTCCTAAAGTCATCTGAAATATCTTCTTGAAGTCGTTGAGCATCTCTTCTGCCAGTAGGTTTGGTAGCCTCTGCAACTGGCTATTGCTTCATATTGGACAATGGATATTCCTGCTGGACTTGAATTGGAATCTCTTCCATTTACAAAATGTTGATAAGTGGTACTAACGAAAAATGCCTTAATTCCTTGTATAAAAGCATATTTCTTCTGATTTGTAGCACACTTCCTTTTCTGTGCTCACTGAAGAAGACACCCCTGTCCTGTCTTCTTGCTGACTCATTTCTGTATCCAAGATCAAAAGCACCCCTGTCCCAAGCATCCATGTGCTACTGCATCTGCACATCCCTTATCAGGTTTGAACTGCATCATGTACTGTCAGGGAAGACAAAGTAAGGACCATGTCTAGTAGCAATGCTAGGTTACCTCTTGTCTGAGGCTCATCTAGAGGAAGGTGGAAATTGCCTCCTGGTGCAGCTTTTATTGAAAATACTTTACCTAGACATATTCATCTTTCAGAGAATGTACATTTATTGGTTTGATTTCTAAACTAAGGAGAACTGTTGTTAAGATTTCATGGTTCAGATTCAGTCATATTATGGACCCAGTGGTGATATCAGTAATAAAAATATTATTGTTAGATAATTATATCAATATACAAATTGCTATAGAGTGAAGAATTGGAAGAAAGAATCCCAGCCTACCATTCTCGGCCATTAGCTCACTCTTGGAAATATTCATGGTTCATATGTCAGGATGAGTATTCAAAGATACACAGTAACTATTAGTTGTGGTTTTGTGTATGAGTGTGTATGTGTGTGTGTGTGTGTGTGTGTGAGTGTGTGTTTTCTTTCCTTTTTCTTGCTTTTCATTCCTTCTTTCTCCTCCTTTGGATAAAATTTTACTCTTTCATTCAAAGTGCGAATGGCCTGCAGTGAGAGGCTGGGTCCTTCTACAGCAAATGTGCTGTATTTGAACTTTGCTATCACACAACACTTTCTGTGGCCGCTTGTCTGAAATGACTTAATTTGCACTGCAGAACCAGCCCTGAACCCACAAATACTCCAAAAAGCCACAGTGAGCCAGGGCAGCAGACCTATTACTAATTTTTTATTAAAATCCCCGAGGCGCCCCGCACAGGGCCCCAAAGCAGCTTTAATAATAGACAACACACAGCACATTTTTCTTGTATTGCCATGTAATCAAATCTGAGGCTGCTGCTCACTTTCTTTGTTTTACCTAGAGGACCGGCTTCCAATTTAGTTGTGGCCTACTCTAAACTGATTCTTCATTGTAATTAATGCCTGCTTTGGCCTCAGCCACTTACACAACTTTCCATTAGAGGTTTGCAGCCATCCACTGAGTATTTTACTAAGTTACCCTCACAGACCTGCTATAGCTGCAATTTTGTTAAAGTCCTTTTTATTATTTTTTTACAAAGAATTTTTAAATTGCTTAGCTAAATAGTTTTTTTTTTAATTCCCCCTTTTCTCTACTTGTGCTGTACCTATTAAAATGTTTGGGCCAGAGTCCAAGTTATAGCCATACATACATACAACACACACACACACACACACACACACACACACACACACAATTTGCCCCTTTCCTGCCTCAAATAACCCCAGCCTGTAACTGATTTCAGAAAGAAGGCTGCGAGAACTTATTTAGATCACGATCTGCTAGGGCTTATTTTCTGTCTGTTTTGTTCTGTCTGTTTCCTCTGCGCTAGTACTTGGACATTCAAATTCCTTGCAGAGACAGTTGAGAGATGTCTGTAAACATCTGTGTGGGGAGTTCCCTCACAACTAAACTTAAAAAAGCATATGATGTGTCTTTGCTGCTCCTTGAACCTTCTCTGTTAGCTAGGTTGGCATCTTCAGTGGCTTTTCTTAGAGCCTTGTATAGAATGGCTTTCCTAGAAGATTCTACATCTGTTTATGGCTGTCTTCTCTCTCCCATTCCCAGGCTTTACTAAACTGCAAAGAACAACCATCAGCAAGTGTAGACCCTGGCTCCTTAGTTCCTTTGCATTTCTACCTGGAGAGGTGGTCTTCAGGAGTACTTATGAACACAGAGGTTCCACAACCTGTCCTGGATAACACATAGCTTCTGAAGGGCGGATCTTGGAGGGAACAATTCTTTTAGAAGCCTTTGCTGACAACACCCTGAACAGACATGCTGGTACCTCTGTGTAATTTTTAATTCCAACATTTTAAATATTAGTAGTTTGCCCACTAGGACTGCTAGGGAAACAACAGATTTCCTTAATTCTCTCTGTAATATTTCATAATCATTTGCTCTTGGATAATATTTTACAGAATGGCACAGTGCTGTTGGCCTTGTAAGTAGGATTTATAGACTCTGCTCACTTTTACCATGTGAGTTGTTGGAGTTGAAGCTTATACAAAGGTTTAATGGAATAAACAAACTATCTATGTTATGGTTTGCTGTCCATAACTGGCTCATGTATGATAAAAGAAAACACAGTTAGAGGTTGGGGAGAGTTGAGGTCCTATCTAGTTCCTGGTTATCGCTTATTTTTTGAGCAAACATGATCAATTCGTCCCTTTGTTGTGGTGTGACCACTTCAAATTTATGTTTAGTCCTTCCTTGTTTCTTCAAGAAGCATCTTTGGATATCATTAAACAAACAGAAACACTTAAATAAAGTGGTTGACCCACTATTCTTTTAAACATAGGTATCTTTCACACAAGAACAAGGCATTTAGTAAGAACCTAGTCTGAGTATGGGGTTTAGAAAAATCTCATGTGGTTTGTGCGTGCGTGCGTGTGTGTGTGTGTGTGTGTGTGTGTGTGTGTGTGTTACATAAACTTCTAAATATAATCTGGCAGTAAGCAGAGGGCAATGTTTAATTTCTCAGGTTTTGTATTTTTTTTTTTAATTTATTCTTTTTTTTTCTGTTTTCTTGCTTTTCTTTTTTTTCTTTTTGTCTTTTTTTTTATTTGATATAATTTATTTACATTTCAAATGATTTCCCCTTTTCTAGCCCCCCCCCCACTCCCCGAAAGTCCCGTAAGCCCCCTTCTCTTCCCCTGTCCTCCCTCCCACCCCTTCCCAGTTCCCCGTTCTGGTTTTGCCAAATACTGTTTCACTGAGTCTTTCCAGAACCAGGGACCACTCCTGCTTTCTTCTTGTATCTCATTTGATGTGTGGATTATGTTTTGGGTATTCCAGTTTTCTAGGTTAATAACCACTTATTAGTGAGTGCATACCATGATTCACCTTTTGAGTCTGGGTTACCTCACTTAGTATGATGTTCTCTAGCTCCATCCATTTGCCTAAGAATTTCATGAATTCATTGTTTCTAATGGCTGAATAGTATTCCATTGTGTAGATATACCACATTTTTTGTATCCACTCTTCTGTTGAGGGATACCTGGGTTCTTTCCAGCATCTGGCAATTATAAATAGGGCTGCTATGAACATAGTAGAGCATGTATCCTTATTACATGGTGGGGAATCCTCTGGGTATATGCCACAATTACGCTGATACCAAAGCCACAAAAAGATCCAACAAAGAAAGAGAACTTCAGACCAATTTCCCTTATGAACATCGATGCAAAAATACTCAACAAAATTCTTGCCAACCGAATCCAAGAACACATCAAAACGATCATCCACCATGATCAAGTAGGCTTTATCCCGGGAATGCAGGGTTGGTTCAATATACGGAAATCCATCAATACAATCCACTACATAAACAAACTCAAAGAACAAAACCACATGGTCATTTCATTGGATGCTGAAAAAGCATTTGACAAAATTCAGCATCCTTTCATGCTTAAAGTCTTGGAGAGAACAGGAATTCAAGGCCCATACCTAAACATAGTAAAAGCAATATACAGCAAACCGGTAGCCAGCATCAAACTAAACGGAGAGAAACTTGAAGCAATCCCACTGAAATCAGGGACCAGACAAGGCTGCCCCCTTTCTCCTTATCTTTTCAATATTGTACTTGAGGTACTAGCTCGGGCAATTCGACAACATAAGGAGGTCAAAGGGATACAAATTGGAAAGGAGGAAGTCAAACTATCATTATTTGCAGACGACATGATCGTCTACCTAAGTGACCCAAAGAACTCCACTAGAGAGCTCCTACAGCTGATAAACAACTTCAGCAAAGTGGCAGGTTACAAAATCAACTCAAGCAAATCAGTGGCCTTCCTATACTCAAAGGATAAGCAGGCTGAGAAAGAAATTAGGGAAATGACCCCCTTCACAATAGCCACAAACAGTATAAAGTATCTTGGGGTGACTCTTACCAAACATGCGAAAGATCTGTATGGCAAGAACTTCAAGACTCTGAAGAAGGAAATGGAAGAAGACCTCAAAAAATGGGAAAACCTCCCATGCTCATGGATCAGTAGAATCAATATAGTTAAAATGGCCATTTTGCCTAAAGCACTATACAGATTCAATGCAATACCCATCAAAATCCCAACTCAATTCTTCACAGAGTTAGAAAGAGCAATTATCAAATTCATCTGGAACAACAAAAAACCCAGGATAGCTAAAACTATTCTCAGCAACAAAAGAAAATCTGGGGGAATCAGTATCCCTGACCTCAAGCAATACTACAGAGCAATAGTGTTAAAAACTGCATGGTATTGGTACAGTGACAGGCAGGAGGATCAATGGAACAGGATTGAAGATCCAGAAATGAACCCACACACCTATGGCCACTTGATCCTCGACAAAGAGGCTGAAAACATCCAATGGAAAAAAGATAGCCTTTTCAACAAATGGTGCTGGTTCAACTGGAGGTCAGCATGCAGAAGAATGCGAATTGATCCATCCTTGTCTCCTTGTACTAAGCTCAAATCCAAATGGATCAAGGACCTCCACATAAAGCCAGACACTCTGAAGCTAATAGAAAAGAAACTGGGGAAGACCCTTGAGGACATCGGTACAGGGAGAAAGTTTCTGAACAGAACACCAATAGCGTATGCTCTAAGAGCAAGAATTGACAAATGGGACCTCATAAGGTTACAGAGTTTCTGTAAGGCAAAGGACACCATCAAGAGGACAGATCGGCAACCAACAAATTGGGAAAAGATCTTCACCAATCCTACATCAGATAGAGGGCTAATATCCAATATATATAAAGAACTCAAGAAGTTAGACTCCAGAAAACCGAACAACCCTATTAAAAAATGGGGTACAGAGTTAAACAAAGAATTCTCACCTGAAGAACTTCGGATGGCGGAGAAGCATCTTAAAAAATGCTCCACTTCATTAGTCATTAGGGAAATGCAAATCAAAACAACCCTAAGATTTCATCTTACACCAGTCAGAATGGCTAAGATTAAAAATTCAGGAGACAGCAGGTGTTGGAGAGGGTGCGGAGAAAGAGGAACACTCCTCCACTGCTGGTGGGGTTGCAAATTGGTACAACCACTCTGGAAAGCAGTCTGGCGGTTCCTCCGAAAACTGGGCACCTCACTTCCAGAAGATCCTGCTATACCACTCCTGGGCATATACCCAGAGGATTCCCCACCATGTAATAAGGATACATGCTCTACTATGTTCATAGCAGCCCTATTTATAATTGCCAGATGCTGGAAAGAACCCAGGTATCCCTCAACAGAAGAGTGGATACAAAAAATGTGGTATATCTACACAATGGAATACTATTCAGCCATTAGAAACAATGAATTCATGAAATTCTTAGGCAAATGGATGGAGCTAGAGAACATCATACTAAGTGAGGTAACCCAGACTCAAAAGGTGAATCATGGTATGCACTCACTAATAAGTGGTTATTAACCTAGAAAACTGGAATACCCAAAACATAATCCACACATCAAATGAGATACAAGAAGAAAGCAGGAGTGGTCCCTGGTTCTGGAAAGACTCAGTGAAACAGTATTTGGCAAAACCAGAACGGGGAACTGGGAAGGGGTGGGAGGGAGGACAGGGGAAGAGAAGGGGGCTTACGGGACTTTCGGGGAGTGGGGGGGGCTAGAAAAGGGGAAATCATTTGAAATGTAAATAAATTATATCAAATAATATAATTTTTACCACTTTTATTATCACTTTTATTATCAATTATCACTTTTACCATGTGAGTTGTTGGAGTTGAAGCTTATACAAAGGTTTAATGGAATAAACAAACTATCTATGTTATGGTTTGCTGTCCATAACTGGCTCATGTATGATAAAAGAAAACACAGTTAGAGGTTGGGGAGAGTTGAGGTCCTATCTAGTTCCTGGTTATCGCTTATTTTTTGAGCAAACATGATCAATTCGTCCCTTTGTTGTGGTGTGACCACTTCAAATTTATGTTTAGTCCTTCCTTGTTTCTTCAAGAAGCATCTTTGGATATCATTAAACAAACAGAAACACTTAAATAAAGTGGTTGACCCACTATTCTTTTAAACATAGGTATCTTTCACACAAGAACAAGGCATTTAGTAAGAACCTAGTCTGAGTATGGGGTTTAGAAAAATCTCATGTGGTTTGTGCGTGCGTGCGTGTGTGTGTGTGTGTGTGTGTGTGTGTGTGTGTGTGTTACATAAACTTCTAAATATAATCTGGCAGTAAGCAGAGGGCAATGTTTAATTTCTCAGGTTTTGTATTTTTTTTTTAATTTATTCTTTTTTTTCTGTTTTCTTGCTTTTCTTTTTTTTCTTTTTGTCTTTTTTTTTATTTGATATAATTTATTTACATTTCAAATGATTTCCCCTTTTCTAGCCCCCCCCCCCACTCCCCGAAAGTCCCGTAAGCCCCCTTCTCTTCCCCTGTCCTCCCTCCCACCCCTTCCCAGTTCCCCGTTCTGGTTTTGCCAAATACTGTTTCACTGAGTCTTTCCAGAACCAGGGACCACTCCTGCTTTCTTCTTGTATCTCATTTGATGTGTGGATTATGTTTTGGGTATTCCAGTTTTCTAGGTTAATAACCACTTATTAGTGAGTGCATACCATGATTCACCTTTTGAGTCTGGGTTACCTCACTTAGTATGATGTTCTCTAGCTCCATCCATTTGCCTAAGAATTTCATGAATTCATTGTTTCTAATGGCTGAATAGTATTCCATTGTGTAGATATACCACATTTTTTGTATCCACTCTTCTGTTGAGGGATACCTGGGTTCTTTCCAGCATCTGGCAATTATAAATAGGGCTGCTATGAACATAGTAGAGCATGTATCCTTATTACATGGTGGGGAATCCTCTGGGTATATGCCACAATTACGCTGATACCAAAGCCACAAAAAGATCCAACAAAGAAAGAGAACTTCAGACCAATTTCCCTTATGAACATCGATGCAAAAATACTCAACAAAATTCTTGCCAACCGAATCCAAGAACACATCAAAACGATCATCCACCATGATCAAGTAGGCTTTATCCCGGGAATGCAGGGTTGGTTCAATATACGGAAATCCATCAATACAATCCACTACATAAACAAACTCAAAGAACAAAACCACATGGTCATTTCATTGGATGCTGAAAAAGCATTTGACAAAATTCAGCATCCTTTCATGCTTAAAGTCTTGGAGAGAACAGGAATTCAAGGCCCATACCTAAACATAGTAAAAGCAATATACAGCAAACCGGTAGCCAGCATCAAACTAAACGGAGAGAAACTTGAAGCAATCCCACTGAAATCAGGGACCAGACAAGGCTGCCCCCTTTCTCCTTATCTTTTCAATATTGTACTTGAGGTACTAGCTCGGGCAATTCGACAACATAAGGAGGTCAAAGGGATACAAATTGGAAAGGAGGAAGTCAAACTATCATTATTTGCAGACGACATGATCGTCTACCTAAGTGACCCAAAGAACTCCACTAGAGAGCTCCTACAGCTGATAAACAACTTCAGCAAAGTGGCAGGTTACAAAATCAACTCAAGCAAATCAGTGGCCTTCCTATACTCAAAGGATAAGCAGGCTGAGAAAGAAATTAGGGAAATGACCCCCTTCACAATAGCCACAAACAGTATAAAGTATCTTGGGGTGACTCTTACCAAACATGCGAAAGATCTGTATGGCAAGAACTTCAAGACTCTGAAGAAGGAAATGGAAGAAGACCTCAAAAAATGGGAAAACCTCCCATGCTCATGGATCAGTAGAATCAATATAGTTAAAATGGCCATTTTGCCTAAAGCACTATACAGATTCAATGCAATACCCATCAAAATCCCAACTCAATTCTTCACAGAGTTAGAAAGAGCAATTATCAAATTCATCTGGAACAACAAAAAACCCAGGATAGCTAAAACTATTCTCAGCAACAAAAGAAAATCTGGGGGAATCAGTATCCCTGACCTCAAGCAATACTACAGAGCAATAGTGTTAAAAACTGCATGGTATTGGTACAGTGACAGGCAGGAGGATCAATGGAACAGGATTGAAGATCCAGAAATGAACCCACACACCTATGGCCACTTGATCCTCGACAAAGAGGCTGAAAACATCCAATGGAAAAAAGATAGCCTTTTCAACAAATGGTGCTGGTTCAACTGGAGGTCAGCATGCAGAAGAATGCGAATTGATCCATCCTTGTCTCCTTGTACTAAGCTCAAATCCAAATGGATCAAGGACCTCCACATAAAGCCAGACACTCTGAAGCTAATAGAAAAGAAACTGGGGAAGACCCTTGAGGACATCGGTACAGGGAGAAAGTTTCTGAACAGAACACCAATAGCGTATGCTCTAAGAGCAAGAATTGACAAATGGGACCTCATAAGGTTACAGAGTTTCTGTAAGGCAAAGGACACCATCAAGAGGACAGATCGGCAACCAACAAATTGGGAAAAGATCTTCACCAATCCTACATCAGATAGAGGGCTAATATCCAATATATATAAAGAACTCAAGAAGTTAGACTCCAGAAAACCGAACAACCCTATTAAAAAATGGGGTACAGAGTTAAACAAAGAATTCTCACCTGAAGAACTTCGGATGGCGGAGAAGCATCTTAAAAAATGCTCCACTTCATTAGTCATTAGGGAAATGCAAATCAAAACAACCCTAAGATTTCATCTTACACCAGTCAGAATGGCTAAGATTAAAAATTCAGGAGACAGCAGGTGTTGGAGAGGGTGCGGAGAAAGAGGAACACTCCTCCACTGCTGGTGGGGTTGCAAATTGGTACAACCACTCTGGAAAGCAGTCTGGCGGTTCCTCCGAAAACTGGGCACCTCACTTCCAGAAGATCCTGCTATACCACTCCTGGGCATATACCCAGAGGATTCCCCACCATGTAATAAGGATACATGCTCTACTATGTTCATAGCAGCCCTATTTATAATTGCCAGATGCTGGAAAGAACCCAGGTATCCCTCAACAGAAGAGTGGATACAAAAAATGTGGTATATCTACACAATGGAATACTATTCAGCCATTAGAAACAATGAATTCATGAAATTCTTAGGCAAATGGATGGAGCTAGAGAACATCATACTAAGTGAGGTAACCCAGACTCAAAAGGTGAATCATGGTATGCACTCACTAATAAGTGGTTATTAACCTAGAAAACTGGAATACCCAAAACATAATCCACACATCAAATGAGATACAAGAAGAAAGCAGGAGTGGTCCCTGGTTCTGGAAAGACTCAGTGAAACAGTATTTGGCAAAACCAGAACGGGGAACTGGGAAGGGGTGGGAGGGAGGACAGGGGAAGAGAAGGGGGCTTACGGGACTTTCGGGGAGTGGGGGGGGCTAGAAAAGGGGAAATCATTTGAAATGTAAATAAATTATATCAAATAATATAATTTTTACCACTTTTATTATCACTTTTATTATCAATTATCACTTTTACCATGTGAGTTGTTGGAGTTGAAGCTTATACAAAGGTTTAATGGAATAAACAAACTATCTATGTTATGGTTTGCTGTCCATAACTGGCTCATGTATGATAAAAGAAAACACAGTTAGAGGTTGGGGAGAGTTGAGGTCCTATCTAGTTCCTGGTTATCGCTTATTTTTTGAGCAAACATGATCAATTCGTCCCTTTGTTGTGGTGTGACCACTTCAAATTTATGTTTAGTCCTTCCTTGTTTCTTCAAGAAGCATCTTTGGATATCATTAAACAAACAGAAACACTTAAATAAAGTGGTTGACCCACTATTCTTTTAAACATAGGTATCTTTCACACAAGAACAAGGCATTTAGTAAGAACCTAGTCTGAGTATGGGGTTTAGAAAAATCTCATGTGGTTTGTGCGTGCGTGCGTGTGTGTGTGTGTGTGTGTGTGTGTGTGTGTGTGTGTGTGTGTGTTACATAAACTTCTAAATATAATCTGGCAGTAAGCAGAGGGCAATGTTTAATTTCTCAGGTTTTGTATTTTGCTTCTCAGTTGAAAAGCTCCTACGTACACTGGGACATGAGTTGTAAGTACTAGCTAAGATTACTTACAACACGTGTTATAAGACTAACAAAGACTATCAGCCAGCACTAAGGAGAAAATTCTTGTTTGTTTGTTTGTTTGTTTTTTGGATTGGATATTTTCTTTATTTACATTTCAAAAATTTCCCCTTTCCATGTCTCCCCTTTGGAACCCCCTATCCCATCTCCCCTCCCCCTGACTCTATGAGGGGGCTCACCCACTCCCTTCCTCTTGCCCTGGCATTCCCCTACACAGGGGCATCGAACGGCCCAAGAGTGTTCCCACTGATACGTGGCCAGCACCATGGGTGGCTTCATGCGTACTCTTTGGTTAGTGGTCTAGTTCCCGGAAGCTCTGTGGGGGAATCCGGCCTGTAGACACTATTGCTCCCTCCATGGGGCTGTAAAAACCCCTCAGCTCCTTCAGTCCCTTCTCCAACTCCTCCATCTGGGACCCCCGAGCTCAGTCCAATGGTTGGCTGTGAGCTTCCACATCAGTATTTGTCAGGCTCTGGCAGAGCCTCTCAGGAGACAGGCATATCAGGTTTCTAGCAGCAAGCACTTCCTGGCATCCACCACAATGTCCGGGTTTGGTGGCTATATATGGGATCGATCTCCAGGTTGGGCAGTCTCTGGATGGCCTTTCCTTCAGTCTTTGCTCCACACTTCATCTCCATATGTCCTCCTGTGAGTATTTTGTTCCCCCTTCTAAAAATCACTGAAGCATGCACATTTTGGTCTTCCTTCTTTTTAGGCTTCAAATGGTCTGTGAATTATATCTTGGGTATTCCTAGCTTCTGGGCTAATATCCACTTATCAGTGAGTGTATCTGTGTTCTTTTGTGATTGGGTTACTTTACTCAGGATGATACTTTCTAGTTCTATCCATTTGCCTAAGAATTTCATGAATTCATTGTTTATTGTGTAAAAAAAAGTACCACATTTTCTGTATTCACTCCTCTGTTGTGGGACAACTGGGTTCTTTCCAGCTTCTGGATATTATAAATAAGGCTGCTATGAACATAGTAGAGCATGTGTCCTTATTACATGTTGGAGCATCTTCTGGGTATATGCCCAGGAGTGGTATAGCTGGGTCCTATTTTCTGAGGGTTTGCCAAACTGATTTCCAGAGTGGTTGTACCAGCTTGCAATCCCACCAGCAATGGAGGAGTGTTCCTCTTTCTCTACATACTTGGCAGTATCTGCTGTCACCTGAGTTTTTGATCTTAGCCATTCTGACTGGTGTGAGGTAGAATCTCATGGTTGTTTTGATTTGCATTTCCCTCATGACTAAGGATGTTGAACATTTCTTTAGGTGCTTCTTGGCCATTCAGTATTCCTCAATTGTGAATTCTCTGTTTAGCTCTGTTCCCCATGTTTAATAGGGTGATTGGGTTCTCTGGAGTCTGACTTCTTATAAGTTAACTAAGGCGTGCTCCACACAGTTGTAGATTGTATCCCCCTTTTCACCCCTTCCCTTGGCCTGAGTAACCAGCTCATCCTCTCCTGCCTGCTTTCTGAATGTGAGCATGCCTGGCACCTCTTCTTTCCACGAGCAAACAGCTCTCCACAGCCCTAGTCCATACCCATTGACTTCTCTTTAAGAACTGCCTGACTGCCAGGCTGTGGTGGCACACGCCTGTAATCTCAGCACTCTGGGAGGCAGAGGCAGGTGGATTTCTGAATTTGAGGTCAGCCTGGTCTACAGAGTGAGTTCCAGGACAGTTAAGGCTATACAGAGAAACCCTGTCTCAAAAAAAAAAAACAAAAAAAAAAAAAAAAAAAAAAAACAAAAAAAAAAAACAAATCCCAAACAAACAAACAAAAAAAGAAACCAAAAAACAAAACAAAACAAAACACTTCCCCCCCCCCAAAAAGAACTGCCTGGCAGCAAGTGTGGGAGACTACCTACCACCAATTACAGCAGACAACAGTAATCCTGCTCCGTCCTGGGTACACACCATGGCTCTGTTTGCACTTATTTTCAAGTTAAATCAAGAAGCTTCACTCCATGGTCTTTAAGTTCTCAGAAGTGCAGTGGATAGTTCTGAGCTCGAGGCCAGCCTGATCTACAGAGTAAGTTCCAGGACAGCCAGGGCTACACAGAGAAACCCTGTCTCGAAAAAACCGAAAAAAAAAGTTCTCTTTTGTAGGATTTTTTCCCCTTTTGTAGATTTTTCTGAAGTGTGCATGTACATGTGTGAATTCATTGAAAGGCAGGAACATTCTATCGGGGTCTTTGACAGATGTTAGAATTTTCTAGCAAGTAGAACAATTGACCATATCTACCAGGTACCCAACCAGAATGTCCCTTACCAGCACTTAGGTGGAATCAGATGGATTCAGCACAGATGCATTTTGTTTCCACTTCAACAGGATATTTTCTTCTTTTCATGACACAAAGCAAGATGCTGAAGTATTACCTAGGGCTTGGATGATTGTTGGGCTGAACCAACTGGCAAGAGTCTTTGTCAAGATGCTGAGCACAATGGCGAGTACTCTTTCAAGCCATTGGGGTGACTTAGTCGCCATCCTCTTGGTATTCACCATTTATAGTACAAAGGGAGATAATCTAACTCAAGCTCCTCACTTATGTTCGAGGTGCCAGCATAGCACTTCTGTGTTTGAAAGAGGCAGGCAAAATAACTTCTGAAAGACATAACTAAGAAAGTTAAACTCAGAAGTTGCTTAAATAATGTAAAAACTCCGATGTAATAAACACATGATCTATCCTGCACTGGCCTTGCATTTCCTGTATGGACATAGATGATGTCTCTGACAGCAGGGAGGAGGAGCTTTCCAGTGAAGGAAGACTTCAGGGACATGGAAGCAGATGAGACACGAGGGAGGCTGGGCAAACCCTGTACTCTGCACTGGGCAGGATGAAACCACACAGGTAGCTGCTCAGGCAGTGGGTATGTCCCGGATGGTTGGAGAAGGCTGATAGCATGCTCCAATCATTGGGGTTGTTGTCCTAAAGAGATGCACCCGACAATTCTGACTCAGGTGGACCTGACTGAGGTGTTCACATGGACAGTCTTAATGAACCTGTGGCCTTCAGGAAAGCTTGTTCCAGTTGGGCTTCACTCTGCTTAGTATTACAATGTAATACAATGTAATTATGGAACATATCAGAGGTGAGTGACTAGGGAGAATATATCACATGCTCCCCTGGGAATAACTCTCTCTCTCTCTCTCTCTCTCTCTCTATATATATATATATATATATATATGTGTGTGTGTGTGTGTGTGTATATATATGTGTATGTATGTATATATATATGTATATATGTATATATGTGTGTGTACACATATACATGCACATATACATACACACATACATATATATTAATATATATTAAAGTTATTTATTTAATTTTTCCTCTGTATGGACAGACTGGGACACTGTTGGCTCGTAGGCTGAGCTGCTGGGTTGGAGTAGTAATATCCTTAAGAAACCCATTGCTATCCAACTTTTTTCCTCTGCGTGCTTGTCCTAAGTGTCTTTCCCTTTTGTGTATGTGTGTGTTTGAGACAGATGGCAGCTTTACAGTGTGATGTTAGGAGGAAAAGTGTTTGGGAAGGGAAGAGGGAAGGCAAACAAGAAAAGCAAGCCTTGAATAAGCAATTTTTCTTAAAAGGAATACATCCTGGGACAGTTTATTTTTGTGATCTGCCTGGAATTTGGGGACAATGTGCTAGAATTCTCTTCTTGCCTTCAGCTGGCAAGCTGCCTAAAAATGGTAGAGGACTTGGAAGAGAGACACAATGTTTCTATTAAAATAAGGCTTTATTGAAAGCAGGGCCAGTGGCTAAAGTTAGTCCTTGGTTTTTTTTTTAAGGCGCTGTTCCTGGGTCTATGAGAACAGTGAAGTGGAGAATGGAAACTATTATCCAACTTGGGCGCCAGGGCTCAAATATCTAAGTATATGCAAATCACTGCAGGCCAAGAGCTGGGCTGCTCCGGGAAGAGAATATGAATTATTTGGATAATTTCTTTAATTTCTCATTTTATTTATGGAGTGAACAGAGTCTATATTTGAACTCAGGATGAGTTTAATATATTTTCTTGAGCTGGAAACACTCCTCTGCATCTCTTCCTTCAGGGTTGTTACTGTTAATGTTTATAGGAAAAACCTCCTTATGGCTTGGGGATCATGCTGGGCTCTGGTCACATCAAATATCTTTGCAGTATTGCAGTCCTCCAGATGTGCAGGGATGGCTTCCAGACCAGATTCTGGTTCTTACAAGATCCCCAAACAAACTCTTCTCCATCACAACCAGCAGTTGTTGTTTTAAGATTTCTCTATTTGAATCAGTCTCAAAACTCAAAGATCATGCTGGTTCCTTGTTTTCATTGTGATTCCATCATGGCCTGTGTGCCATGGAGTCTTTTTGATACATTTCCCATATAGGGGTAATATTTGTTCATGTTTACTAGGCTTAATAGAAGTAATATGCCAACCTAAATTCATGAGTTAATCTCAATTATTATTTATAATAATTGTCAACATAATTGTTACACTCTATTTAAAAACATTTATTTATATGTGTGTACTTTTTCTATGTGTGTATTCATGTGTCTCTGTGTGTTGTGAATATGTGTATCCATGTGGACTCATGCTTGTATTAACACATGTAGCCCTCAGAGAGCAACTTGCAGGAGTTGTTTCTTTCCTTCTACCAGGTCGCTTCTGGGGATTGAACTATAGCAAACACTTTCTGCTGCTGAATGGGATGGATAAAGGGATAAAGGATAAGAATTAAACCATAAAACTATAGTGAAAGCTTCAAATAATACAAAGCTATAGTGTGTCCCTGAATGGGAAGGTTAGCTATTGTGAAGGCATTAGGATCATCCAATGATCTTTATTTGGTGCATTTCTAAAAAAAGAACAATCTTAGTTAAGATAAGTGTAAAGTTCACTTTGGAAAGAAACTACAAGTAATAAGAGATTTTGTAAAGGAGATAGTTCTTCTCTATTGACAATGTTATGCTTTTCTAAGCTAAACTATTGGAAAGTATGGAGATGTGGAGATGTGAATCTAAGCAGGTGTCTGAGAGCCAGATGTCAATGTATGTGGTTGGAAGTGTGGCATACATACCCACCCAGAAGCCCAGAGAGAGGAGAGGCTGGTTAATGAACAGTCTGAGCAAAATAGCTTTATAAATTGGAAGTAGAAATTTATAGCATTACTTCTTTTTTATGCAACGATTATACTAATTCCAAGTAATAAGTTACTAAATAAAGCCAGTAAAATACATAAAAGTCGATATTTATGTATTTAATATTTTCTATGTATAAAAATTATTATGTGTCAAAAGATATGAAAATAACCCACATAAAATTGAAACACTTGGGGCTGGGAAGATAGCTCAGTAGTTGAAAGTCCTGGCTATTTTCCCAGAGAATGTGAGTTCAATTCCCAGGACCCGTATAGTAGCTTACAATCATGTGTAACCCTAGTTCCAGGACATCTAACCTCCTACTCTGTTTCTCTACAGGTGCTCGGCATGTGTGTAGTATGAAGACATAGATACATGCAGGCAAAACTCTTATGCACATATGAATAAAAATCAAAACACGTATGCCAATGATATAAACAAAACTTAATGACAAACAACAAAACAAATATTTTGCAATTATTCATGCTAATACAATGTAGTAGTATAAATTGGTAGGCAAAGATGAGAAAACCTCCTAATTCCATTTCAAAATGTAAGTAAGTAAACACAAATGATTAGGCATATATGTTTAGTATGTGCTTATCAAGTATTTTGAACTCTAAATCTGCCAAAAGTACTTCAGTAAGTATAATGATGTCTCATATTTCATTATGAAGATGTCACAGACCTAATCAATGGTGTGACATTCCTCTCTGAGACCATGAGTGGAGGCAGAAAGGCTTACTCAGACAGGGATACAGAAATGTGCTCTGCTCGATTTTCTATTCAGCAGGGAAGTTTTAAGACTTAGTTTTGTTTCCTTATGTGTATGTATGTGCATATGCTGCCTGTATGGGGATGCCCTTACGGCTAACGGTATTGAACTTTGCAGAAGTGGAGTTATGCATAGTTGTGAGCTCCCTGATGATGTGGGTGCCCAGAACTGAACTGTCCTCTGGAGGAGCAACATATGCTCTTAGCCACCGGCCACCCCTCAGATGCTCTTCTGCACTTTTGTAACATAAATGAAGACCATCAACATTTCCACATCTATGATTTGAGTATAGGTTTCCTTCTTAAATGTGCGACAAAAGGAAACAGTTACAATTATAGTACACAAAGCTCTATAATAAAAATTTATAGCTGCTCAAAATGTAAAATAATACTTTCTATAATGGGAAAGACTCAATAAGTAAAACAAGTATGATCTAATTTATACAATTTTTTTCCTTAAATAAATCTCACATAACACACACACACACACACACACACACACACACACACACATACACACACACAAATTTCTTTTTTCTTTACTGAAAAGAATGTGAAAACTAAAAATTATGTAAAAATTATGTAAAGAGTGGACTCTTTACATAATATATATCTATAGTTTAAATTTTTAAAAATGATTTGTCAAATGTTATACTTTCAAAGAGGAACTGAACCAGTCCTACTGTTAAGTTTAGCTTCAGCTTCTAACTGAGGTGAAGAACTGTCCTGCTGTAATAGCCTTGGTCTGAGGGCCCCAAGTGACTGATGCTCAGAAGGAAGAACTTCTGGCTCTATTCATCAGAGAACTGCTATCCCCACCCCCAGCACCCTCCAAATCAGGGAAAGCTCTAGGAATTTGTAGGAATGCTTGGGTGACATTGTCATTTAAATTGTTTTAATTTCACTGAATTTTCTTTTATCTCTAGTAAAACATTTTGAAATAGTCCTTAAAAAAAGGCTAGAACCAAGCTATTGGCTGATCAATTTGATTAGCAGTTAGGAATTATAAATGGAAGATAAAATGAGTCTTTTCTTGTTATGCAGCCCTGGTAATAAATGACAAGTACATATTTTTCTGAGGCTTTTATTCTTAGAAAGGAAGCAAAGGATATAATAGGTTTTTAAAATACATGCCACATAATTTATTCTGACAAACAGATGTATTTTGTTGTTGCTATTATCATTTGATGAAATACTTTAAAACTAGTCCAAGGTGGTCCATTCAAATATAATACATCTAGTACATCGAGCAGTTAACAAAATTTGGATGTGTAGCATAGAATGGTCATTATTTTTACTGAAAAAAATAAAGGCACTAATTACTTACAGACAAGATACTTAGCACAAACAGATAAGCTTCAAAATGAAAAATTCTCGGTTTATGATAATTATGTTCTCTGCTTTGTTTTCAGAGACTGATAATTTGAGGCTTTAAAATCACCAGGAAGCCATTAATTGGAATTCTTCAATAAAAAATAAATTACATAGAAGTTCATGATGAGTTGTAAAGGCAGAGAGACTATATTATACAGTGGGCGACATTGCCTCACTATTTATAACCTCGTTCAAATATGTCTAACAGGAAACTCGAAGAGATTTGAGATGTGCGGATAGCAATTACTCACAGATCCAAACTATCTGCAGATATTTCAAATAGCGGCTTTTAGCAGATTTCCTCACCAACAAAGGCGACTTTCATTTGAAACAGCGTTCTGCTAACGTGTTGCTTCTTGCTTTTGATATCTTCCCTGGCTTCCTAAGGTCATCTTAGCTGTAGGAGAGATAAGTCTTCACATAACAAGACATGGTGGACCCATAGAAAAGCACCTTATCCCTGTGTAAAAGCAGACACATGCTGGAGTAGGTTCTGTACATTTTGTTGAAGGTCCAGGTTGCAGTGGCTGCACAGGTTAGCTGGAACCCAGCTTTGCAACATTACTCCTTTATGATTTCTAAAGAAAATCAAAGCATTGTAAATCCTGACCTACCATGCTTACGCAGGGCTGGAAGCAAGAGTCAGGCAAGAGATAAGGACTACAGTTTCTGTGTGGAGAAAACAAAACAAAACAAAAAAAAAGCATATCTAATCTGGGTCAAAGTGAGCTGCTAACTTTGCATTTCAAGGCTGGGCAGGTAGGGGTCAAGGTCATACAAAGCTGTAATACTAACTGAAGGGTATGTAGCCAATACAAATAGGATATGGATGCCTGGATGTCCATTACCTCCCTTTCCAGTGATGTCAGCAGAGAACAAGAATATTTTGATCATCTCCATGCAGGGTAATAGGAATTTCTGAAATGGAGATAAACAAACATTCCTCTATGGGAAAACAAGAGCTGGGGCCTGAGTCTAAGACGGTGGTTTATATTCAGTTTCAATACTCAGGTCTGTCATTCAGTCAACAGGCCTGTTCAGAATTGTAGAGGATTAGGCTAAAAGCAATCTAGATTTTTTTTATTGAGTGATTTTAAGTATTGTCAGAGACAAGTGGAGGCGATATCTTGGTTCTGTGAGATGGGCATAAGTTTTGTAATAATCTGCATTTGTTAGCAGATGTTGTGCTTCAGTAAAACATAGTTCTAAAACCTCAGTAACTTGATAAACACAATAGAGGATGAGTTCTCAACCCCTCTTCGTCCAGTATAGGTTGCTAGGGATTTCAATTCATCATAGTTATCAAGGAGCAAGGCTGATGAATTTACACGTTGTGTATTTATACAGTAAGGAACAGAAACTGTGAGGAGCTGTGCTTGAGCCATCAGTACCTCCACTCAAAACCAATTCAAGTCATTTCTGCTCATGTTTTACTGTCCAGAGCAAGAGTGACAGAGATGTGTACGGCTGGGGAGGACTAGAGAATTCGAAGCCAACTCTAATTCATGCACATTTCAATTCCCAGTGGTCTTACCATGAAGAACCTCAAAACTTAGTGTATAAAGCAGCACAAAATCATTTCTTACTTTTGTAGAGAGTTTTAAAATCCAAAATAAGTTTCATAGGTTCAAGTTCAAAGCAGAATCGAGGGTAGGATCTCACTTTAGGCTCTAAAGGAACATAATAGTTTTCTTATTCAAGCTTCTAAACCTGGACTTTGCTCCCAGTCCTTGGTGTGGGATCTTTACCTTCATCCAAGCTGGCAGTGTAGCATCTTGCTTTGTCATCAGACCCATTCTTTATGAAATGTGTAGCAAGCAATCTCCTTTCTTCTTCTACAAGAATACATTTGATTGCCTTCAGAACTCATCTGGATAGCATATATATTCATCTCAAGCTACACAACATAGTCATATTGACAAAGTCCACATTAGCAATATGCAGTGATATTAAAAGGTTCCAAGGATTAGGACCTAGATTATCCTATGGGCGCATAATTTACCCTAACAGGAGGTCATAGTCAAAGCCTTAGGAGTGATGCACAAACCTGTAAGTTACTTGATTAATAACCATAGCATGTGCACTCTGAGACTACGTTTTTTTTTTATTTGTAGAAATGAAGCTTGAAGATTTCGATAGGTCACCATTTTTGTTTTTTTTTCTTATTGTATTAGTTATTCATTCTCCCATTCATTTGGTTATGCCATGTTATTGTCCTTTTGGAATAGCAGCAGGTAGCAGGAAGTTCAGCGACACCATTAACCACAAACACTCATGAATTTGAAGCAGAAAGAGCAGACTGAAAATGAGTTGAGGCTGACAACTCTCAAAGCCTGCCTCAGTGATCTATTACATTCAACAAGGTTGCACCAGCTCTCCAGACAGTGGCAGTTACACGACCCCACCAGGGGATGCTTTCCATTCAGACATTCACAGTTGCTTCCTTTACAATTTATTTTAACTTACTAAGGCTTTGTGTTGGTGGTAATGTGGAGAGTTGACCACATGAATTCCCTTCCTGGATCATCTGGACAAGGAAGCAGGATGGCTCTTGGATTCAGGTTTTTTATAGAGTCACATGGGCACCATGTTCGACTGTTGCTTAGGGGAAACAGCTATGATTCTTCATGTTTATGTGGGTCAGAGAAACCCTAGTCCTAAAGAGACTGAGACTGAGAGAGTCTAGGGCACTGCACAGGAATGCACAACAGCAGCAGCAGCAGCAAAACTGATTTTCGTGACAAAAGTCCAGAGGTCTCCTTCTGGTCCAGGCTGGTGAGATTGTCTGAACATGTTCGGACTGTGATGGCCTGTGGCAAAGTGAAAGTTGAGATTTTTCACTGATTCTACTCCTAGACTCAGAACCTGCATGAATGTCTTCCATGTAATACAAGGATTCGACATCTAATTAATAGCAGTGGAAGAAAATGGGGGAAGATTTTCAAGACATTTTTTCTTTCCTAAGCTGAAGGAAGAATGCCTTTGGAGGGAGTCAGTAACTGCCCACGTGTGTTAACAAATTAAGGCGGTGATCTAGAGAGAGCTTGGTAAAATGTGTATTTTTAAAATTTCCTCAATCTTGATCTAAATATCCTAAATGCTTCTGAGCAGGAGAGGAGGAGAGGAGAAATCTGTTCGTCAGATTCCAGCAGACTTGTCTTCAGTCACCCAGAAAAAGCAGCCAGAAAACATCCTAGGAAACTCAAGGGTAACTAGTCAGAGCAACATTCCAGGGAGACAGCTAACTACTGGTTTTTCAACTTGGCCACGGACAACAGTGAAAGGACAACTCAAGTATGCAATCAACAAACCAAAGTTGTGTGTTGCAGAAAGAAGGCAAAACCAGACATTGGAAATGTTACTAGGGAAATGTTAGTAGAGCACACAGCTGAGTCTCAATAGTCATTAACTCATCTCTTGACCAATGTTAAGATCACAACACATTAGCCTATAAACGGGGAAGGAAGGAGATGGTTGTTTCTGAAAGTCATATAAGGAAATTAGATCCTTCTAATGTCTTACCTTGAAGGGAGGTGAGTGGTGATTCGAGTGACAATCTCGATGTTAGTAGGAAATGTTAGATGTTAGTAGGAAAACAAAGCTTAAAACATGACTTAAATGTTGGGTGACATGTGCTAGGGATTGCAGCTGTTAACCTCAAAGCTAGCAGAGCAGAGAGCAAAAAACCACCATTTCATAAAAAGACAAAATAGTAAATTAAACCACAAAGGAAAAAAGGTGAAGAGAAAAAAGGGGGAAACAATCTGTTGATATACAAAGGATGCCATTTTAATATTGATGCACTACATGTAAATTTATCTTCTAAAATGTAAGCTCTTTTAGTTGACTAATAATGGTGATAACCAAGTTCAATGTGATTGTAAGTAAATTCACCACAAATGAAATAACACAGGGAAAAACTATAAAGGGTCAAGAAATATACATATGTATATATATGAAAAATTAAATATTAATGAGATAATTAAAAAGAAATGCATTGGATGTTAAGATGTATGTGCATTAATGATACATTTCACCAACAAGATCCAGTACTCATAAAACCTTGTGCATCTAAAAGTACACCTTTAAAACATGTGAAATTGATAACATCCCAGTTTGTTTCCTAGCACTCATGTCAGATAGTTCACAACCACATATACATCTAGCTGCTTAAAATCTGACATTCTTAAGTAATGCTTCCTGCCACACACATATACACACAGTTTTAAAAAGAGTTGAGAGTGTACTGGTACTAAAGATTGCTTAGAGGTTAAAAGCGTGCTTTGTTTTTGCAGAAGATTTGAGTTTGGCTCTAAGCATCCCTATCGGGTATTTCACAACCACCTGTTACGTTAGCTCCTGGATATCTTACAGCCTCTTCTCGACTCTGCAGGCAACTGCACTCACATGTGCACATATTTACACACAGGCACACAAAATTGGAAACAAACTATAAATCTTCGAAAAAGTAATTAGAAATTAAGTAAGAAAGGGCTAGCCAAAAAGTTTTCTTTCCCTCAAATTTACAAATGAAAATAAGTTCATTTTTTCCTTTACTTGATGAGCAATTAGGTGACAGGTAGCTGGAGAAACGGCAGGATGCCTGAAAGAACCCGATGCAATAATCCCGTAAGTCTGGGCAGAAAAAAATTGTTAAAAATAGACTCAGTTAAATTAATACAATTTGGGCATGTTCATTTGTCATTACCTATTAAAATGTGATTTGTGGTTATTGTTTGTCTCAGAAATCACGATTTAATAGTTTTAATACTATAAGAAAAAGCAGATAGCCTATTTGTAGATAGATAAAGGCACATTGAAAAGGATATATCCTCTCGGTATTGTTAGTCACAGGCAAAAAGTATCTCCACACAACCTGTGACAAGTACAGTCTTCTGAAGACAGGGAGAGATCAACAGACATTTCATTTTGTTAGCAAGTATGGAACTATGGATGTGAAATTATTCTGATTTGGTTTGTGAAATGAAATAATATAAAATATAAATCTATCCATGTGTCCATAGAGAAGAGGTATGAAAGAAGCAGAAATCAGTAGGTAACAGATGCTGCATGCTTAACTGTGGCCACCTTGGTAAAGGAAATAGAGTCAGTCAAATATTTATTGGTTGATTGCCTAATAACCATAGCTACCTGCATTTTCTTTTAAGCATTATCCAGTTATTCTATTCCTAAGCTGTGTGTATATGAACTATCTTACGAGAACATCAGAGGCAGAGGCTTTGCTGTCAGGTCCATCACTGACTCCGCACTCCAGGCAGGGGTCTGCCGAGGAAGGCAGTCACCAGCTACTCGGAGCAGGGGAGAGACATTGCTCTTGAACCTGAAACTGCCATAGGAGTCTATGTCCAGCGACATCCCTGTGCTGGTCGCTGGTGGATAACTTGAGCTCTGGGAAGAATTCTTTGATTGGTGGATTCTTATGAAAGTTCATCCCTGTTCTAAAATGACAGAAGTAGCTGCAGGTTGGTTGGAATCCTGACAGTCTGCACACCAATGTCGCTGTCCTTGGATCACTCTACATTTGACTCTGTAGCCTGTACCAGTGCTCCCCAGTGCCCAGACTTGCACAACACATGCAGAATCTTTCTATAATGCTTAATTTGTGGTGCTAACCCCTCTTCTATTACTTTCTTTGACAAATACACATCTTTTTATGACCTAATGACATAGCCAGTGTGAGTCTACAGAGACAGGGTAACAGTGTCAAGAAAAAAATGAAGCAGCATTGGCCAGCATGTGTGGTCTGTGCATAACATATTTCAATGCCAAGATGGAGAGGGTAAAGTAAGGGACAGTGCTGAACAGTAAACATATTGGATCTCTACAGGCACAAGAACAGCTCATAGTGCTCCTTGAATAAAACCCATCATAAATCACATGACATCAGCCAATAAGAGGTGCAGAGCAGATTAAAAATTATCTCCACTCCTTCACCAATACAGTGGCTGCTATCCAGGGCCCATTGTTGACCCAGTCAACTTTGAGAAATGCATTTTTTACTGAAAAGAAATTTTCTATAATGAGAGGTTATCTTTTATTTTTTATTAATTTTTTATTTTTTGTAACTGCCATTGAGGAAGAGAAACTTTCATTGAATTGACAGCTTTGGCAAGGAAATTGCTTTCTGATATCTCCCAAGAGTTCATCTTCTATTCCATCTTCTTCATAAGCTTCGTAAGGAAGAAACTAATACATTTTTTTAAAGTCCATCTAAGTGTGAGTTCCAGGATGCCCACAACTCTGGGCTTGGGACAAGAAAATGACCTTTGAATGCTGTTATGGAGAAAGTTTTCTGGGAAACAAGCTATGATCTAGAGATTGGCACAATACTGTTGACTGAGGAATGATCTCAGGGAGAAGTGCATGAGAAATAAAGGATAGGGTTAGTTGTAGCCACATTGCAGCTGGCGTGCCCTGAAGAAGTTCCTCCTGAGTGTAGTGGTGCATAGATTCTTTGTAGTCTGCTATGACTTTGGACATTGACTCCCTGAGAAAAGGGACTGATCTTAACAAGGTGGTGGTTGACTGACTTCAGGACCTCTCAGGAATGATTCCCCAAGTTCCTCACCACACACCCTGCAGTTGGAGAGTGGAAAGCTTGGTCTTGGAGCCCACTATCTAAGTGGAAGCTCACGCTTCTGCTAGTGGGTTAAAATATGGATATTTATTGCCCGCTACTGTTGTCATTGTATCAGTCAAATCATTCACCATCTACCTGCAACAAAAAGATTGAATCCATGACTGTGTCACTTCCACCTCTGGTTTCTATGTAAGAAGAATTTCCCTGTTGAAATGTTTTAGGCATACGTCCTTAAACTACAAGCAGGACAGCTGACATAGTCTGGTCAGTAAGCCCACTCTGGTCTTTTGCTGTGCCTTTGTTTAAACTCTCCTGGGCAGGCTCGGAGAAAGGAGGTCACCTGCATCTTTGACAGTCTGAAATGTTCAGGAACACTTCCAAAATTTAATTAAGTACTGATTGTCTTCTATGCACATGAGAGACGAAGAAAATCTTCAGAAATGACAGAATTAAGCATGCTCTATTTTGTAGCCTTGTAATGACCTGCAGCAAATGCCTGACCTAGTTCTGAGGGGCCTTGAGTCCACTCACATGAGCATGAAGCCTTACAAAGCTGACTCAGAAATCAAAGTACAAAATTGGGAACAGTCATGGTGATGGGGTAGGGGGGATGCACTTTCCTGTGGTTAGAAAATCCAATATTTAGGATGAAATGGAGATCGCCCCGAGTCATCGAGATTAGATGCAGTTGTGCAGGAACTATGCAGTGTTTCAGAGGGGTGGCACCATCCGTGATAAGGACTCATCAGCAATTGGAGTCTCTTATCATTGCAAAGATTCTGTGAACAGGTACTCCCCAGTAGCCTTAAAGCTTAAAGGCTTCCGTTTGCCCCTGGGAGGTTCACGAGTACACTGTGCTCCATGGACACCCTAACTGCTGTGCATGTTAGAGTCCAATCCTCCCTCCCCCGTGCTCTGGTCGGGGCGGCCCTTATTGACCAGAAGAGTACATGCTTCTTCTGTTCTTTCCAACAGAATGCCACATTAACACCAGGAGGCAAAGCTGGGCAGTGTTAGGGAAATCAGAACTGACCCTTGTATCACAAGAGAACACAGGGGAAATAGCTTCTCTAACCTGCCGCCACCTGGGCACATGCGATGGTGGTTTTCTCCCAACGTTCAGGCTTCAGCTCTTGAAGAGTGTTCCAGAATGTTTCAAGTAATAAACAAAAAACACCAACACGAACCAAAACAGACAAACAAGCCAAACAAAACAAAAGCAAACCGGTGAGGTAAATTTGTAAAATTCTATTTCCCGCACTCTCCATCTTGAAGATTTACAGTGAATGTTAATACACTAAAAGTCCTCTGCTTCCGAAAGTCTGATCCGTTCAGTTTCTGGGGCCTTACTTGATTCATTTGTTCTTCTCTGGCCTCTTTTGGATGACCTTTAGAATCTCAGCCTTCCCCAGATAGACTACAGTCCGTTCTCTCTGCAGTTGTTTTGGTTGGGCTCGCCAGATTGCCAGCCTGCCTGCGAACTCACAGGCCGCCTGAGCCATCTTCCGGCAGGTCTGCCCTCTGCTTCTCTGGGGACCTTTGGCCATTCCATGAAAGGAGGTTAAGGAAGGCCCCAGGATTAACCGTCACATCCATCCTTCCTTCCCTCGTCTCAGTCCCTCTTCCTCTCATCTCTCCTCCTGCCTTTTCCTCCCTCTTTTCTCTTGTGTCAATGTTCCCCTTGCAGCCTACTGTTGTGGATTCCTTTAATATTCAGTCTCTTCATTGTCTTTTAATCTTTCAACATGTCATAGACACCTATGGTCCGTATTTTGTCTGCGGTACTGCTGGGCAATTGAAGAATCCCTCATTATGGACTGGATGACTTTGATCAAATCCATTCCTGAGAGCCTGACTCAGAGGCCAGGCTGTCCTGGAGATGGGCATTCATTCTAGGAAACAGTTTTCGAGTCTATGGGGAACTTGGTCCGGGAAGCAGGAGTGAGATCAAGGATGATATCAGGTCTCAAAAAAAAATGTGCAAGGATGGTTGTGGGCTCCTAGTAAGCAAATCAGAGCTTATTTGATTGCTTGGTTCTTTTAGTCTGATATGTATAGAAAAAATGGTTGCAAGTCACTTAAGAAAGCCCCTGAGAAGCTTCCTGGAACACATTTCTTGTTTTCACTGGCCCTGTCCCTTCCCCCACTTACGAAGTTTTCTTATTTTGGTCCTTTAAAAATGGTCTAATAACTTCTTCTTATAAATAGTAGCTACTTACCCTCAAATTTACCTCCCCCAAAATAAATGTTCACAATCAACTCCAGTGTACAATATAAGGAAGTGATGGTAGCTATTTCTCCAGTAGGACTTACATGGCATCACGCACCTCCATGAAAATGGGAATTATATGGAATCTACTTTGCTTTTGGGCAACCTGGTCTCCGTAGAGAACATTCAATTTCTTCCTGCTTGAGAGCATGGTTGGGCAGGATTTCAAGGCCCAACTTTAATAGATTTCTTTCTAGATATCTGAATAGATTGATACAAAAAGAGGGGGAGGGGAAGAAAGAAAATGAGAAGAGGGCTTTTATACTCTGAGAGTACCCACACGCTTTCAAAAGGGTAAGTATGCATAATATTTCTTGGGCAAATTGTACTTATCCAACAAAGTACAAACCTGGACTAGACACGTAATAGATAATAATGTTCAAATGTTCCCAACAATAACACAATAAAACTTCCCAAAAATGATCATGAGAAAATTTAGTTTGAGTTGTTCATTAAGGAAGAGAAACAACAAGGAAGATAAAACAAATATATTCAACACAAGACTCCAAGTGACAGAAGGCCCAAGCATGTCAGTCTTGTCTCTTTATTTCTCGTATTTTAATCAACCAAATGGCAATGATTGCATGCATTATTTTGTAGCATCTCTTGGTCCAGGATGTCTCAGCTCTGTTGATGACACGAGGAGTATGGGGTGATTTTCAGAGGGGGAAAGAAGATTTTCTGGCTAAAGTACTTTTAGATCTTGAATCCGGACTGACATTGGGGATTGGCTGTTTCTGGTCTTTTGAGTGATGTTTTCTTTGGCACGATGTTAGTGCAGCACCAGGCTTGCTGAGTAGCTTGACCCAAGGACAGACACTCAGTTTCCAAGCAAAAATAACCAGAAATACAACCGTTAAAGTTATAGATCAGATAAGCTTTGCTTCCATCTATAGAGTCATCACTTTTACCTGTTCTTCCAGACATGCTGACCTGACCCATCATAACAAGTTCTGAGGTACACCAGAGCAATTTCATTCTAGGAAGAATGGTGACTGGTGGCTTTGTTTGACTTATATTTGTTTTATGAAAATTTAAGTTGCTACTTTGATACTTGCCTGTGGTACCATGTGGCTTTCCACTTTCTCAACCTGGGATTCAGAAGAAGCTGGACCAGCTTGGCCAGTCAGTGGGAGAGAATGAATAACATTCGGTGTCATGTGGGTGGCAGCAGCCACATGAATTGGGCGCATCAGTCTAAGAGAGGATGCAGACAAACAGAGCATGTGCCCTAATCGAGACCTCACTGCTGCCTGTGACTCCATTCTGAGGGTGACTGGTTTTGTAACCTGTTCCAAATCCAACTTTTTGATTAGACCCTGGTCCTAGAAAGACATAAGGCAAAGACATCCCATCTGTTGCTAAAGACCCTCTAAGAGAATATCGCAGAGTGTGGACACAGTGTGATATCCTGTTTCTCTTCACCAGTGTATGGCTGCCCAGAAAGAAATGTTGGGCTCAGCAGGGTAGCCAGGAACCCCAAGGCATCAGCAACAGCTAAAATGGGTGAAGATACTCTGCCAGTTTCCAGGAGTATTGGTGGCAGAGGTGTCAGAAGCTAGGCTATATATACAAGTAATTGGACGTCCTGTGTCAGCAGGCAACAACCATTCAAACACAGTAACATTCATCTGTTGTTTTGCATGGATGGAGAGAAAGGGTGTTTGTGGAGAGCTGCAGGTTGTAAGAGCCAGCACACAGTTTTGAGAATCCTCCATCAGGTGGGCAGGCAGGACAAGGCAAGAGGTGTCTGAGAATCTCAGCAGTAGGAAGCAGGTCCTGAAAAAGCCACTCAAGTTTCAAATGTCTACTCCATAGCGGCAAATCATTCCCTATGGTGATTAGTAAACTCTGGTGATTCAGGCCTATGTTGCAGGCCAGAAGGCCAACTATCAAGGGCAGAGTGTAGAGTATCTTTCCAGTGCTGTGGATGGAAGAAGCACTATGTTCTTTCTCTGGTCTCTCAGTCGGTCTTGTTCTATTACTGATCTTTGCATCCTGAGCTGGTTTGGACACTGAAGTGGTCCATGGGTCCAGTGGCTGGGTTTGCTCCTCCTCCTCCTCACTGCCATCACATCTCTATTTGCCAAGAGAAGATGGATACGTGCACTGGTTTGGACTCTCATTCATCCCTCTGGGGGAGGGAGGAGAGCCTTAAAGAATGTTCCAAGAAGTTGGTTCTTTTTTCTTGTTTCTTTTTATTTCTATTACAAGAGGATCCACAAAGAAGAATAAAAGTATGCAACTTTACAAGGGGATATTTTGTAAAAGACTTTTTAGTAATTATTCTTCCCTAACTTCAAATGTTACTTTCCTGGCTTCCTTTCAGAGTTCCTGGGCACCCACCCATCTGTTAATTTTGTTTCTGAATGTCAGTGCCCCACAACCCACATTCTTACTCTAACCCCTTAAGGATCTTCTCTATTATAGGGGTCTCTAGACAAAGGGGTCAGTGAGTGCTTGAGAAATCCTTAGAACCACAGAGCCTGAAAGTAAGAGCACGTCCCCCACAGGAGGTTCCAGGAAGGGCAGGTCATCAGTCTGCATGTCGTCTTCCTCAGTCAAGAAACACAGGGTCCCACACAAGATAGTTAAAGCACAGTCTAATGCGCGACCATCACCTTTCTGTTTCATGGTGGTGTTCTGACCTGAGATTGTTGGGCACAAGAGAAGGGGGCACAGAGATAAGAAAGAAAAAAGATGAATGTGTATACTTCTTGTGTCTACATGGTGTGTTTGTTAGAACTCTTGAGACATTATGTGAGGGAGATAAGTGGAAAGCAGTTGTATTAAGCATATATTGTAACTCCTCATATTACAAGGTAGTTGCCCCAAAATAATACAATGCTTCATTTCTTTGTATATTAAATAGACATGTAGACATATTATATAAGCATATGCACATGCACAGATGCATGTGTGTATGCATTTAACGGTCCCAGATTGAAAGGGAAGTCAGAATCCTCATATAAAACACAGCATTGGGAAGCAATTTTCAGCTTGGGTTTCCTCTTCCCTTTGTGGGTTGAGATGATGTTTGAGTACAGTCTTACTCTTTCTTCTCTGCTCGGAGGGTTGCCATTTGTCTAAGTGCTGTGTTCATACATACATTGCCTAAGCTCTGTAGACGTTCATGGTTGCCGAGAACTACTCTAGGAGTCTAATATTCTCTCTGCCTTAGCTTTGTAATAGCAGGAATCTGGTGAAGGAATGTGAATGCTAAACAGGGTTTACTGTAGGAGGAGATGGTGGAAGGGAAATTACAGAAGCCAGGGGGCAGCATGTAGGCCAGTACTAGCACAGTACCTTTTGAGGAGGGGGAGTGGAAGTGCCCCAAGACTGGAAACAAACGCCCACAATTCTCTACTTATTCTTAACGATAAAGCAGAGGACAGCGGGAAGGCAAGCCACCTCACAGCCTGGATGGAAAAAGACAGACACTGTAGAGGCAGAAAGGTTGAAAGAAAAAAAATGGGTTCATGGGGCAGGAGCATTAGGAGAAAACTTTATTGTAATAAATACTGTAAGAGTTAATGCCTCATTTCCCAGAATACTGAAAATAGGAAGTACTTCCTTAGTGGAAAAGAAGTTCGTGGAGTGTTGATCTCCATGGATACCCGAGGCTATAACTTCCCTCTGTTCTCATTCCTTGTGAGAATTAAGAATTACTTAGCATCAGAGAAATGGAAAGATCTGGGCCACAGACATTTTGTGAGCTAGCCCTCTGACTGGAGGGGAGACTGTGAGCCTCCATCTTACTGTCACTGACCTTGGAAGCTGACAGGCAGAACACTGAAATGGCGAGGCTGTGGTCCTTGTGCTACTGCAGCTGGCCTAGGGGACAGCCTTCTGTCCATTCCTGTTTGACTCATTTCTTCATTGCAGAAGAGGAATGATCAGGAAAATCGCGTATCATTCTAAAGTTGACTTCTCTGTACCAGGACACCTGGACGGTGACATTAACCAGAGATGCATTGTCTTAGAGAATCTCTAATCCCAAGCCAACCAGGGCTAGCCCAGAAGCACAGAAGGTGTCCACTCCCAGCACCATCCCTTGGCAGTCAGTTCCACATGCTTCTGAGTAAACATGTTGGCTGTGCAGCTTCCTTTCTGGTAGGTGGACCCTGGCAGGACTGTGGAGTGTGAGAAGCAGAAGCCTCTTTCTACACTCTTCAAAGCAGCAACCCATCCTGTATCAAAGGCTGCTGCTTTGTGTGGGAACACAAAGTGAGGCTGAGACACCATTGGGATTGGATGGCAGCGCTCTGTACTGTGCGTGTGGTCATTGTGCCGGCCCTGTGTGTGGCCGCTGCGGAGGCTGCTCCGGTGGGATCCTTGCAGAGCGAGGCCTTCTCAGATGGTACTCAGTGTTCTTTGAGCCGACTTGGGAACCACTCTCTGGGCGAGCGTTCTTTCTGTAAAAAGGTTCTGTGTAGAGGAAGCTGTGAGCCCCAGCAGAGTCTAAGGTCTTGACGCCCAGACCGCCTTGCCTTCAGTTCCCACGCACCTTGGCGTTCGAGAGCTCCTTGTAATTTCTTGGAGGCGGGGCCTTTGGACATAACCTGGCTGTTCACACCCAGGTCCCCAGCAGTGATCTCTCCTCAGCTAGAAGCAGAAGCAATAAGGACCATCACCTCAGTAGCATTTGCCCACTGAACTCTCCACAGCACCTGCTTTGAGTGGATGGTTAGATGAAAAATAATTCCCCTGGCTCGCCGGGACCAAAACAGTAGCGACTTAGCGCCTCCCGGAAACACAAGCCCGGTTTGTACTCAGGCCTTTTCCTTGGTTTTCTGGCTAGTTTTCCTGAAAGCCAATTGGTTCAAAGGGACCAACCCTCCTTTTTTTCTAAACTCTCTCTGACCTTTCCTTTAACTATCTGGTGACATGTGTACATGTGTTTTTATTCCAGGCTGCCACAGGCCCATTTGGACATGGATACAAATCAAAAGTAAATACATCCATGATAAAGAAGCTCTCTTCCCCGCCAGCTTGTTGCTTACACAGCCACCAGTCTGTACTCGCTTCCGCTGGCTGCTTTATTTGCTGGGTCCCCATGTCAGCAGTCAACAGGAGTGCAAACAAAATCTGTCCCTTTCAACACCACGCATTCCTTCCCTGAACTTAGGAGAAGAGGTGACAAACACTGCTTGTCAATCAGGAGCAAGCTAGCCTTGCCTTTACCAAGCCCTGTATCCTTACGGGCTAAGTAAGGAGACACGGCTTTCCCTACAAGGTTCGAATCCTGCACAGCTCAGGCAGATCCCACAATGCTGAACGTCGTCTGGCTTAGTTTATTTTCTTCTCTCTTCCTGTCCCTGGAGGAGGCAGTCAATGCTTCTGTTTATCCACAGGGTCAGTTGCTGCCTTAGTAGACAGTATTCCTCCTTGTACCGCCACTAGTCCCCATTCCTTGTTACGTCTTGCCCTCACACTCCTCTTTCTTTTTAGAATCAGTTTTCTGCGTTTAAACCTAGAAGCCTTTCTCTCTCATTTTGCTGTAGGTGACCTTTGGTTCTCACTTCTCCTGCCTGTTCTTCCTTCAAAGGCTAGACTTGGGCTCGTGATGGGTTTCAGTATTTTTCCTCCATTCTTTGACCTCATCAATCAGCTATCTTTGCCTCATGAATTGGTTTACCTCCCTGTGAGTTTTCTCTTCCTCCTTAAAGCCCCCATTCTCTCCTCCACAGCCATTTTGATCTCATTATTATTTTTCACCATAATCCTTTTCCACAAGTGTTGGCATCTCTGGTTTCTCCATCCCTGGCAAACCGTTCTTATGCAGCTCCCGCTTACACCCACCTCAAGAACTTTATTAAGCATTAGATATTTTCATTAGGCTCCAAATCCTAGTGACCACTCCTTCCTTGCAGCCTGGGAAGTCTTTTCTTCTTCCGGCTCCTGGAAGGACAGCCGTCTGTCTGTCTGTCTGTCTGCCTGCTGTCTCCATCAGCCCTCTGCTCTGCCTTGACTCCCTAGAAGAGGTTCTTCAGCTCCAACACTCACGTGGCAGCAATCCCTTTGGGTCTCAAGCCTCCTGCCCAGTTCACCTGTTTCAAAATGAAACAGACAAGAACCGGCTTCTTTTGCTTTTCTGATTCATCTTGCCTCCCTTCTATGAAGTCTCCATGTCTTCTGAGTCTCTTGTCCATGTTTTAGGAATTCAGTCAGTTGCTGGATTTTGTCAGTTTCTTATCAGCATCTCTTATACCCGGCTCCTCCCCTCCCCTCCCCTCCTCTCATTTCTTCTTCCCTTCCCACCTCTCCTTTCCTCTCTCTTCCCCTCCCCTCTCCTCTTTTCCCCTCTCCATTCCTCCCCTTTCCTGAGTTTCATTATATTTTCATTAAGTTCAAATGATCATCCTACCTCATCCTCTCAAATAACTGGAACCACAGGACCTGCACTATTTCTTTCTAGATTTTTTTTTTATTCCCCCAAATAACCTTGTTTTAAATGGCTAAGCCTCCTTCAAAAGCTGACCAAGAATTGTCACAGCTATTTTGGCACCTAACTCATATATTTTGGACCACCTTTCTCTCTCATATACATGTTTTAACTGTGAAACATTCATGTATTTTAACATTTTATTATGTTGAATTTATCTAGTTTGAAATTAGTAGCTTTATAGTGAAGTTATTTGAGAAAATCAATAAATATTTATAGATATATATTTATAAACTGTGCTGGTGTTGCAGGTAAATAGCACTGCACCCACCAAAGTGTAGTATTTTCATCAGATTCTCTATGTGAAAGTGTTTGCTTATTTGGAAAAGACTAAGAAGAACTAACCTTGTGGTGAGAAATCAAAGACTGAACACCAGGAGCACTCCAGAAAAGAGTCGTGGAGGAGGCAGGGACTTTCCTGGAAGTTGTAGGGTTCATGGAAGATAAGAAAAGACTTCCCCGAGTATGTTTTGCATGTCGAAGAACTGCTTCTTGTCAACAAAGTAGCTTCTTTGTCTACATTAGTATCCTAGTTTTGTAGCAAACAGGAAACAAGGAGAAGAGGAGAAACTTTGGGAAACAATGTAAAACAAGTTCTGGCAAAGAAGTGGAAAACCTTGTACAAAACCACAGTAGCCTGGACTTCACTGTCCAGGAACATCCCATGCCCTTCCATCTACCTATGGGTAGAGTTTATATCTGTGAGTTGTTTTATTTGAGTCTATATTGCTTTAGGTGTGGATACTTTTTATTTCTGAATACAAAAGCCGAGGGCACTGTGCAGGATAGGCCCTCGGGCTTCCTGCCTGCATTTTCAATTACTAGCTAAGAGCCTTGCAAGATTTCCAGAGATGTTTAAGAGGCAACATTAGCTCTCTAATCGAATTTTTAAAAAGTAGACAAATGCTCAGAAATATTACATAGCTACTAGGATCATACCAGAACTAATACAATTTTGGATTTTTTATTATTGTAAATGATAAATAACATAAAATGGCCCACTTTATCAGTGTTGAGGTATGTGATTCTTTGTTACATTAATTTCATTCACAATAACACTTTGCCATTACCAGTATTTTCAATATTTTTCACAATCCAACATACACTTGTAACTATGAAATAACATTAAATACATGCTTTTCTACCCTACAACTTCTGATAACATGTATTTTATTTTCTATACCTATCAATTTATCCATTCTAATCACTTAATACAAGTGAAAATATACAATTCATGTCCCACTGTGTCTGCCTGTATGTAGCATGTTCACCGGGCTTATTTATACCACAGCATAGGTCAGAACATTTTCCACCAGCACTCCACCAGCCTCCAGTGTGTGTCTGCACCCCATGTTGTTTACTCAGTTCATCTACAAGATGACCATGGCTTGTTTCCGTATTCTGTCTATTGTGAATAACGTTGCAGAAAATGCTGGTACGCCTCTCTTCTTTTGAGCACATATACAGAGATGGAATTGCTGAGTTGTATTGTAATTCTGTGTTAAACTTATTGAAGGATAAGCAAGCTATCCTAAGTAAGCCATAATGCCTACATATTTCTTTTACATTTCCACAAAGCAGCAAAATTTTGTCTCCATATCTTCATCAAATTTTGTTATTTTCTCCCCCTAATTTTTTAAAATGTAGATAGCCCAGTAGATATGAAGTGGTATGTTTTGTAATTATCATTTTCATTTTTCAGGTAACTAATGAAATCACTTATTCTTTCTATGTAGACTGCTCGTATTATATTCTTACTTGCCCATTTAAATACTAGGCAGTGTGTATTCTCCAATGGTGGCAAACATTTTCTCTTAAATTTTCTCTCCTTTAGTAATGCCTTTTGTTGCAAAAAAAAAAGTCTAATTTTGGAAGTCTTTACCCCTCCCCAGTGTTATACTAAGAAAATCTATTGGCAAATTCATACTTATAAAGACTTAACAGTTTCAGTGAAAAGTTAATGCTTTTAACTCTTTTGTTTAGAATATTCGGTCCCTGTTTGTCTACAATATGAGGTAGAGGACCAGCTTCATTCCTGTTCTGCAGAAATCCATGTGTTCTAAGACACGGCTGCCCATAGACACCGTGTGACAAGTTTCTCAAGAGTCACTTTTCCATGGGCGCATGGATTGATTTACTCAGCATTTTACTGTGTTGGGGTGCACTCTTCAGCCAGTAACAACGTGATTTGTTTCCCGGTTATCTGCAGAAGATTTTGAAACAAGAAAACGAGAATTATCTAAGTTTGTTTTTCTTCTTCATCCCTTGAATATCCATGTGAATCTGAGGATCTGTTTTTCCATCCCTGCAAAAGTGGCTGTTGGGATTTCAGGAGTTGCCTTGAATCATCAGATAGTTTTGAATCATGTCCTACTGTAACTGTGTAAATATATTTACTCATGATCACAGGATGCTTTCTTATATCTTTAGAATTTTAAAATATTTATTTAGTATTACTTTATAACTTTTTATTAGGATATTTATATCTCTATGATTAAATGTAGCCCTGAGCATTTGATTTTAAATATTCTATCACAGATAGATTTGCGTTATACTTTAGTTTGGGAATTATTCAACACAGGGTTAAACAGAGTACTAATTTGCATATGTATTCATTCTTTTATATATTTTACTTGCTATCTATATTTTATTTGTGTTTATATCATATTTCACTTGCCATGTTTAAATATGCAATGTTTGAGTTTTAATTATGTCCAATTATTTTATTTCTTTAGTGACAGTTTTTAACTTATTCATTACTTAAGAATCTACTGTTTAATTTCTACCTATTGGCAAATTTCCAAGGTTTCCTATAAAACTCTGACTTCATAATATTATGATCAGAAGAGACATTTTTTTGTGTGATTCCAGTATTTCTATTTATCATAGCTTATTTTGTGTTATAAGATTTATTCTGGAGAACATTGCACATTCTGACTTGGTTGTTTCCATATTCTACATGCACCCCTTTGGACCTCAGACCTTAAATGAAGCCTGTTTCTCCCTCCTCCTTTCCTTCAGTCACCTTTTGTGTCATTGTTACCTGTTTTAAAGCTCTTCTCTACCGTATTTATAATTGTTACGTCTTTCTCATAAGATGACTCCTGATAATGGAGAATGTCTTTCTTTGTGTCGTGTGACAGCTTTTAACATGAACTTTGTTTTGTCTGATATTAATATAGCTACATTAGTTGTTCTTTTATGAGTGTGTGCAAAATAACCCTTTCCATCTTTTCTCGTCAATTAACTTTATATTTAATGAATCTAGAGTGAATCTCTCACAGGTAGTATAGAATTGAATAATGTTTTAAAATTCATTTTCTCAGCCTCTGTCTTTTGATTGGAGAATTTAACCCATTTATATTAAAATTCATTACTGATAAGGCTTAAGTGACTTTACTGTATTTTTCTATCATTTTTGTGCCTAACTTTCTTAATAACACTTTTCTTTTATGTTTGGTTATATTTTGTACTGAATTATTTTGATTGAATATGCATTTGCTATTATGTGTGCAGTTTTCGATATTTCATTTGTGGTTATTGTGAGGATTGTATTTAGCATCTGAAATTAACACAGATATAAAGTTTGATCTGACTACTAACATACCACACAACCTGTGTCTATAATGCTTTATTCTATAGCTTAACTTATGCTATAACAAATTAAACCTTTCTACATTGTCAGCCCAATAATATTGATTATAATTATTTTTATGCTTTTGCCTTTTAGTTCTTACAGAAAATAACAAGAGTAGTTACAGAAATACAATATCAGACTTAATCTTCACCTATACATTTAATTTTACCTTATATATGCATACTTTCAGAAGTATTAATATTCTTAAATCTATTTTATTCTTGCAATTTGTATTTTTCTGAACTAAAATAAGAACATGAAGAGACTTTGCACTGATAGCTAGATGTCACCTGAGCTGACTGACAGTGTGGAAGAGTATACTCTACACTAACCACTGAATGCCACTCTGACACAGAAACCCATTTGGAATTAGTTTTGTTTTGTTTTGTTCTTTTGAGAGAGTCTCACCATACACCTCAGGTTGGACTTAAACTCATGGCATTCCTCCTGATCTAGCTTTCTTCTTGCAGTGAATATAGGCAATAGTTACCATGGCCATATTGAAGAGAATTACAATTTCTACCATAATGTTCCTTCTGGAAATTGTTCACATGCATTTTCATATGCTGTAGAGAGTCCAGGTAGGAAAAGCACATAAGACTTGAGAGCTCTGCTGTCAAGACTCTGTAAAGGGCAAAGTGCTCACGAGGCCCTGGTCTTCTTGAGGGACTATGACAGCTAGTCCTAGCCAGTGGAGGGGATCACTTTCATCAGTGCGTGGTCAATCACGGAGTGAGGCCGACACTCAGGTAACAACCGCCAAACTGTATCTATGCAGGCAATTCTATTTAAATTCAGTGATCACACACACACACACACACACACACACACACACACACACACACAAGACAGGAAAGTAGGAAAGGAGCTTGTTGGAAAAAGGATTTTAGCAGAACAATGAGTAAGGATAAGACAAGTTATAGAAAGCAAGAAGGAGCAAAATCCATTATGTACATGTATGAAACTGTTAAGGAAGCAAAAATAATAATTTTTAATAGTGAAAAAAAATCCTAAAACAATAATCCACTTCAGATGAGAACAAAACTGTCTGGAAGCTGCTATTTTAGGTTAGACCATGATGTGATAATTTACGAATTAAAAATTTTCCTTTTATAGAATCAAGTAAACCTATTGGGGAGAAAGAACTAACAGGTAGAGCAGTTGATTAGCCTGGAGATTCAAGCAGCTACTGCTTGCAAGCCATTTAAAGTGAACTTGTCCTCAAAGAACAACTAGTGACTACAGAGATCCTCCCCGTTTCTTAGCTGGCTTTGGGTTCATCCCTTATGTGATGTCACTCCGCCTGAGGATTCTCCTTGGAATTTCCTGTGAGATAGACTTAATAGAACTAGATTAGGCCTTTGATTATCTGAGCATGTACTAATTTCTTCCACAGCTTTGAAGTCCTGCCAAATCTAGAATTCTTCTCCATCTTTCCTTCCCACCTTCCCTTCTTCCCTCCCTCCCTTCCTCTATCTCTCCATGTGCACATGTGTATTTATGTGTGTTTTTATGCTTGTGTATATGTTTATGTGTATTTCTGGGTGTGTGTGTATGAGTGTGTGTGTGTGGGTGTGTGTGTTTTGAGCATTTTGTCAGATGAGAAGCCCACAATAATCTTTTTTTTACAATTTGTTTATTTGTAAGTAAGTTTATTTATTTATTCACTTTACAACCACCATGCAGTTTTTATGACTATTGCTCTGTAGGTCAGCTTGAAGTCATGCATAGTGTGCTCCTCTACGCAAGTGATAAATGGGCTGAGAAAGAAGTTAGGGACACAGTACCCTTCTCAATAGCCACAAACAATATAAAACACCTTGGTGTAACTCTAACCCAGTGAGACCTGTATGAAAATTCTGTACAACTAACCTTCAAGTCTCTGAAGAAAGAAATTGTGGGCAATATCAGAAGATGGGAAGATCTTCCATGCTCATAGATTGGTAGGGTTAACAGTAAAAATGACCATCTTACTAAAAGTAATTTACAAATCCAACACAATTTTTACAGATCTTAAAAGAAAAAGGTTTCAACTTCATATGAAAAAACAAAACAAAACAATCCAGGATACCTAAGATAATCCTGAACAATAAAAGAACTTCTGGAAATATTACCATATATTGCTTAAGGTTCCTGCAGTGTAACAGATTTGTCTCTTCTTGCCTTGAAGATTCTTCCTGTCTTTGGAGAACTTGATATTCTTCCCTGTAAAGGTCTCTTTGAGCTCATGCTAACTGAGGATGCTGGCTGATTTTCTTGGGTTTGTGGATTCATGTCTTTCATCATAAATGTGCTGTTTTCAGCCAGCCTCCTCTCAAATCTCTATTCTTCTCTCTTGTATCTACCATCTCCTCTAGGATCCCCAGAATACCTAAGTCTAAGCTAATCTCCTTGAGGAAATTCAGAAAACTCTGGGTCCTTCCCCCCCCCCCTACTTTTTCTTCTGTTCTCTAGTCTGGATGACATAAATTATTCCAATGTGAGTTCACTGATTATTGTGAAGACCCAAATCATCTACTGTTGATTTTATGAACAGTAAATTCTTTATGAATTCTTAATTTTCACTTTTAAAAAAGAAGGTGTCAGCACCCCTCAGACCGTGGGAGGTCTCTTGTGTGGTTAAGCTCTCACCTTTGATCTCATTCATTTGAAAGTGCTTAGGTTGTCTCTCAGTGACCCTAGGCAATTTCTGGAGCAAGCTTATCATTACACAAAACAGAGATGGCGGTCCTGTGTGTAGCTCCCAGTCTAACTAGAATAGATACACAAAATCATTTGCCAACACACCAGTCTTTTACTTTTTCCCCAGGAAAAAGACATTAGGTTCCTGCAGGGGAGGTATGGATACACTGGTATTCCTCGAAGCCTTCACATGGACTTGAAATTGCTTTTGGTTTGGTTTAGTGTTCAAATTTTTTGCTGAAACCCCTTGTTGTTTTCCAACATTGTAGTAGAGTTGGTTTTGATAGTGTTTCTTGCATGTATTTTTATGGGGGTGGTGAAAGCTTGAAGCTTTTTACTGTGTTATTTTTCTGATCTCATCCCCATTCTAAAACTTTACTCAGTTGATCCTCTAAGTTTAAAAGAATCCAAAAGGATCTTTGAGAGAAGATATTGATATAGCTGATGTAGATGTAGATGTAAATGGAGAGAGATGGAGAGATGGAGAGAGAAATATATACATATAGAGATAGAGGAAGAGGAAGAGAGATAGAGAGATGGAGAGGTAGAGAGAGGAAGAGAGATAGGGATAGAGAGATGGAGAGAGATGGAGTAATAAAGAGATAGAGAGAGATAGAGAGAGGGAGAGACAGAGTTGTGTGTGTGTGTGTGTGTGTGTGTGTGTGTGTGTGTGAGAGAGAGAGAGAGAGAGAGAGAGAGAGAGAGAGAGAGAGAGAGAGAGAGAGAGAGAATCTTGCAGGTTGCAATCTTCCCCAGAGAATTTGGTACGCTGGAATTTCCAGGATAACTTCAGAATGTTTTAGGATTTTTACAATCCATCTTTCCTGGCTTCATTTGCAAATACCTTGGATATGGTTTTTAAACCTTATTAAATGACAGGCTTCCATTTGACTCAAGGTTTTATGACTATAAGTTTCAGGAAGGTATTGTTTCACAGCAAGTTCTTAGTAGAGCTAGCAAAGGTGTGGGTTCTTCAATCAAAGCCAGTCAGTGTCAAACAGCTCAGCTCAGTAGCTAGAATGAGATATATGTGCAAGTCTTGCAGTTTGCTCAATGTTCATGTAACATGTAGGGAAAGGCAAGTGAGGGGATTTCTGTGAGAATTCTCACTGCTATTCTCTCATGCTGAGCAATCCAACGCTGGCAAAACGACCCTGGTATCGCACTACCACTGGTGTAGATTGAAAGCTTGAAAGGGCAACTGGTCAACTATCAATTGTTACTGTAGAATGCCTCTTGAGAGACTCACTTCCCTTTAACACTCATCCCAGTAATTAGAAAATTATATTTTTATCATCACACACAGTTCTCTCTCCCCTAAGAAGAGACCAATAAACTATTTACCCCCATCTTGCTCCATTTTAAGCACCACTTATTCATGACTACCAGCTATGAATACAGAAGAATACTATATGGTGGTAGAGAAATGCTTTTCTGTTCTTCCACGTTTTCTTTTAAATAAAGAAGAGGAACTTGTGTAATTCTTGAATAAGACGTTGGTGCCCAGGGAAGACATACAATGTCTGTCATGCATAGACCTGACAGGAAGCTCTGGTGTTGGAGCCTTTTCTGTGTAAGCAAATAGCAGCATGCTGAATGAACTGCACCTATTGCAAGGATGTTCTGCTCTTCTCTAGCTAGCTGTTTAGGGCCATAAGATTGTCATAGTAATTGAGTAATTTATAATTTTGCATATTTTTACAATGAATTAAATATTTTTGGTCCATGTATGTGTTTATTAGTATTATTTATATGTAATTGAGTATGTACTATATAGATATGTTTTACTATCTTACACAATTACTATTAACTGGTTTTACAACTTTAGAAAAGGATGACACGATCACTCAGGGAGGAGCAATGACTTATAGTCCAAGCAACATTGTCTAAGTGAAGAGCAGTCATCTTGGAGTTGCCCTGCTGCCTGGCGTGCTGACATAGCTGTGATGCCCCCAGCTGGCTTCTTCAGGTGGAATGACAATTACATACATTCTGATGCTTGACGCCCACACAGCATAAAGAAAAACGACAGCAGTGATCTTAAGTTCACAAAGGAAGCCTACAACCACAGCAAAAGGAAGCAAACAACAGCCCAGCCAACTGAAAAGAGGGTTGGCAAAAATTTAGAAATATTGAATTTAATTGTAAATAATCTCAATGTAATTGTAAATAAATCCATTGGGTAACAGAAAGATGGAGTGGAAGAAATGACTCCTTCTTTGAGTTTATAATATCAGAACAGGGCTTCTTCACTCAGCTTAACATGACTTCTAAGAATTCTCTAACTCTCTTCTCCAATGTTTGCCTAGATTTTCTCTCACTATTTTCTATGACCCTCTGTTCTTTATATTGGATATGTGATGTTTATATGCCATTTATCCCTTGGAAAAAAGTTATATACTAGTAATTATAGGAACTGGTAATTGGCTGGTTAGTAGTAAATGGATAATATATTAAAAAGCTGTTTGAAAAGAATCAATAATGTGTAATATAATATTTTTCAAACATATCTTCAGAATAAAAAAGTAATGCTTATTAAAAAGTGCATCTTGACTTCAAAGTAGCAAGTCAAATATTTGGCGATTCTTAATCTGGTATGTAATCCCAACAAAACCATGTAGCACTTCAGCTCCTGGCAGCTCAGTTTTCTCACCAAAATAATCACCGTTCCAGACTGACCATTTAACCCATTCGAAATATCATAGGAGCAGATGCTGAGCCCTTGCATGGACCCAGGGGCTGACCTGACTAGAAATGGCCACGGAGGGAAGAAATGATAGAGCCACTCACAAAACAACTGGGAATTCTCTGAGGAAAAAAACACAGCACTGGAGAATTTCACTATCTTTTATCACAGAAGCCTGAACAGAGACACAGAATTCTTGCATATATGTGAACAAGGAAGTGGAGTTTATGGTACACTTCTGGATCAAGGAGACAGTATCAGCCAATGTCGGGTAGTCTCTGTGGGACACAGGCTTCCGGCCAGGAGGGAAAGCCACAGTGACCATTTTCTGCACATACCATACGTATTCATTCTAGGACCCGGAAGAAGGTTTTACCATTCATATGGAGGTGAAGCTAAGGTTTCTAGCATGGCTATGCTCATATGCGCAATGCACATTTAGACGTGACTCAAAGCTTTGTCCACTATCTCAGGCAGAAATATATCAATTATATGTTTATGTTCTTAATATAGGAATACTGTGCACTTAAAAAATGTAAAATGTAGTTTTTGAGCTATTCTTATGCTCATAATCAAATCTACACTTCTGTTTTCAAACTATGTAGGAAAAGTGTCCTCTAAACAATTTAAAATCAAACATCTAATCTGAACAGAAATCAATCTCTGTTTAAGACAAGTTTGCAAAACACAGGTTTCTTTCAAAGGATGATTATTCTGATTTGCTTAATAATTTAACCTTTTCTTTCCAAACATGTATCTGAAAGCAGTGTACTCCCTGCCCATGTCTGTCTGACATTTCTGCTCAGCCACTGTTGAGTGGTAGAGGGAAGGAACTCTCCCTTCTAAGCCACCTTATTTCTCCAAGAAGTTGAGCTCAGGACCTTAAGTGCTGTCTCACAAACCATAGCTTTCAGAACTGCGCACAGATACTTGCTGCTTTGAGAAATAAGAAAATAAATGTTAGCGTGATTCAGGAAGAAAATATCTGTGTTCTTGATCATAGACAAAGGCAAAAGGCAATATCTAAGGTTTGGATTGTTTTCATTAGCTTTCTTTCCCTTTCCTGTTAAAGATCGGGCTGGAAACTTTGTTGTTACTGTTATTTTTGTTTTGTTTTGCTTTTTGGTTTAGGTAGAGTGTTAAGTCCAAAATTAGGCTCCTCCCATAATTGTAATCTCACATGAGCCCAATTTATCACAGCTCTTCATTCAGCTGAGCAGATACAATTTGGGCTTTGTCTCTCTTCCAATCATTGTTACAATCCATATGTGTTTAGTGTAGCTGAAGTAACTTCACATTCTGCTAATAAATAGTAGAATATAATGTTTAATATTCTGTGTTTCATTAATTAATAACCAAATAGTTACAAGTTAGAATTTTAACTATATAAGACTTTGATTTCAAATCATACTCAAAGGATTCCAAAGGAAAGCATACTTCTAAGTCACTTTTATAGAAATGGTTGATGGGCACAGGGGGAAATGTCCTGAACAGAACACCAATAGCTTAAGTTCTAAATCAGGAATCTACAAATGGGACCTCATAAAATTGCAAAGCTTCTGTAAGGCAAAGGACACCGTCAAAAGGACAAAACAGCAACCAACAGATTGGGAAAAGATCTTTACCAATCTTACATCTGATAGAGGGTTAATATCCAATATACACAAAGAACTCAAGAAGTTAGGCTCCAGAGAACCAAATAATCCTATTAAAATGGGGAACAGAGATAAACAGAGAATTCTCACCAGAGGAAACTGGAATGGATGAGAAGCACCTAAAGAAATGTTCAACATCATTAGTTATCAGGGAAATGAAAATCAAAACAACCCTGAGAGTCCACCTCACACCAGTCAGAATGGCTAAGATCAAAAAGCAGATCTTGGAAGAGGAAGTGGAGAAAGAGGAATAGTCCTCCGTTGTTGGTGGGATTGCAAACTGGTACAACCTCTCTGGAAATCAGTACGGTGGTTCCTCAGAAAATTGGACATAGTACTACCTGAGGAGCAAGCTATCGCACTCCTGGGCCTATACCCAGAAGATGCTTGTTTCGGGAATTATTAAAAAGTAGAACAAGCACATTCCTGTGCTTGTGCCTCTGCCCCGGTGGCCTGGCAGGCCATGCACTGGCAGGCAATGGCCGATCTGTTTCTATCTAGTAGAGATTCTGATTCTGAACTCCACAGTCTCTCCACCCAGCTCGCTAGGTTTCCACTGGAGAGTCAGTACCTCGCCATCCCCATGCTTCAAATCCCCCACAGCCTTTGTGGAGCACCTCAGGGAAACCCACGCTTGGCCACTGTACCTTTCTCACTTGAACCCAGATGAACCACTGCGTGAAGGAAAAAGCAACACAAATTTAGTTCAGAAACAATGGCAACTCAATCTCTGGGCACAACAACTAAGACCTAATCTTGTGAGCTTTATTAAAATCTGATCCCTCTGGTGGTCAGTCCTTGTGGATCCGCCATGATACTGGGAAAAATTCTAACAGCTACATCTTACCTTTCTGCTGTCCCGGTTCCAAAAGGAACTCCCTCTCTCCTTCCATTCAAGCTGGAAGTCCTGCTTACTCTCCCAGCGATTGGCTCCTTTATTCATTAGGGGATTGGTACACAAGAACAGCACCAGGCCCATCCACAACAGATGCTCCTCCATATAATAAGGACACATGTTCCACCATGTTCATAGCAGTCATATTTATAATAGCCAGAAGCTGGAAACAACCCAGATGTTCCTCAACAGAGGAATGGATACAGAAATTGTGGTACATTTATACAATTGGATACTACACAGATATTAAAAACAGACCTCATGAAATTTGCACGCGGATGGATGGAACTTGAATATACCTAATTTAAAAAAAATTGGTAAAGTGAAGAAAACATTGTTTATAGCTTTATAGCATAGAATTAATTTAAAATTGCATCACAGTGTTTAGATTTTCCATAGCAGGTCATGGATATGGGGCAGGTGCTTAGGCACTTGGGTGCTTCTGTGTGACATTGGATCATATAAGAAGGAGTCTCCTTGGGTGCCATTTCTTTCCATCACCTTGACTGAGGTACACTGAGCAGCTTAAAGTGCTCATAGGTGCAGTCATGCAATCACCACCACACCAAAGCATGGCACACTCTGGTGGGCACTCCAACTGCTTTCTACCTCTGCAATCAGCTCCCCCTGCACCACTCACCATGTCCAGGCAGCCTCAGAGGAGCTGCACCAGGTCTCCACAGATCAGGAAAAAGAATGTCTTGTCATAAGCCTAACTTCATGGTGTTGGCTTCTTCTCTAGGGAGACCATGTATGTCTGGGATGCCTGCAAAAGTGAACCACTGGACTTTTAACATTTAACCGATGATGAGTTTTGCCTCAGAATCTAGAAATACTCTGGGAGGGATTTGGGATTTGAAGCAGCTTTGATGAATTAAAATTTCCACATTTTTTTTTTTTTTTTTTTTTTTTTTTTTAGAAATAGGGTCTTACTATGTGACCCAGGCTGACACATACATAGTCTAGACTTGCTGTTTTCTTGTCTCAGTTCTAATGTGCTGGAAATGTGGATGCCAGGCCTAATTTCTAAGTTCAATTCTTTACCTGAACTTGGTCCCATACATTTAGCCATTACTAAAATAAATTAGGCTTTAATTATAATATATTTTATAATGTATAGTTTACACATATTATATAGAAAACATATATATCCATGTATATATTATATATACTTTATATATTATATATATTATGTAATAGTAATGTATATATATTGTATATACTATCACATATACTATAGTATATATGAATATACATACTATATAATATATGTGCATATATACATGTATGCATTTCACATATTCATCACTCAGAATGGAATGGGTAGTTACCCTCTGACTACTGAAACATATAGAACAATTTCTTATTTTTAAGAAATTATGAATACAGGATTTTGCTTTACTCAATACTGGGCATGCTCAAGAGGCTGGGCCAAGAGGAAGCATCATCATTTGACTTTACTCCAGAATCTTTGCTCAATAGACATCTGACTTCATGTGACTATCAAGGCTATCAAGAGTATCAAGCACTGCTGGTGGTCTGTTGAGGGACCAACAGATGAATTCTCCTGGGGAGCATCTCACTGGGATCAAAGCTCAGAACAGGATATTCCATCTCTTACTCTTAAAGTGTCTGTGCTTTGGATAGCCAGCTGATGTCTTTGGTTTTGGTTTTCCAGTTAAACTGATACTGTCCCCCGAGGAAGAAATGGTGCCATGTACAGCTTTCACCCTTGAGAGGGTCCCGAGTGACCAGTTTAGCAGGCTGTGGGGCAATGGCCTCTTCAGTGTCAGTTCCATGGCTTTTACTCATGCACTCAGTTTATGTTAAATTAGCTTACATTTTTTTTTTTAAATAAAGTTGGCACTCTTTTGATCTATCTCAGGGACAGTTATCTTTCCAACTTACAGATTTCCATTTATTCTTTGTGATATTTAGTGGGAAAATTCACTTTAACCTCTCAGTGGCTGTAATTCTCTTCTTTCCTCTATTGTAACTTAATGAATTCATCGTTTAATTTCTTGTTGAGAAATTTGGGAGAATATAATTTACTTAAAGCAATAAGTTGTATACTACTTCCTCCATTTTTTTCTTTCATAGGGAACAACTACAACATATGCAGATTCCTAAGAGAGGAAATAAGATGTGGAAAAGGTGGCTTTCTTCAAAGGCACCAGGAACATTAGTGTCATGTCTAAAGCACCCATTTGTGTCAACTGTACAGACCTTTCAATGGAAAATTGTGCTGTGTTACCTTTCAGAGGATGAAATGCTAATTTGGGATTACAGTTTTTGAACTGGAAGGCTGCATTTTGCATGGGATTTTGTTTAATTTCCCAGTGAAAAAAAGGCATTTGAAACACAACTGCCTACAGCCAACTGTCAACAAAAATCAACTGTAATAGCACAGAGCCTGTCACCAACGTGTGTGGCGATGTGGTAATCTTCTCAATTTAGCCAGATATTTCGTCTCTTCACAGAATAGCTGAAAGTCTTGCTAGGCATTTATGAATATCAGAGGTGTTATTAGGCTGATAATGGGACCAGATTAAGGTAGTGTATACTGGTTCAATGTGTCAGTTAAAGAGACACATAATGAGATAGTCCATGGTCCTTGGTAGAAGGACTCTGTCTTTCAGGCTTGCTCTAGATTTGAATGATGACATGCTGGGTCCCATCTGTTGTGGCTTTCGTGGGGAAAATGAAGATGTTATGCTATCCCACCACTGAAATCTGTTTTTGTTTATTAAGAGATTAAAATGGAAAAAAATCTCTGAAAATGGAAGTCAGAAAGGCAGGCTGTGCACATGTCCCAGGCAAGGCTGACTGAGTGTCACTTCTTTGTGGAGAGCCAGGGTTGATGAAGGCTTGGGGAATCTCCTCCTCCCTAGCCATTGAGATCCAAGAGCTAGACAATATTCTCCTTTCAGAGTTTGTCCTTTATGGTAGTGCCCTGGAGAATTCTAAATAATAACCAACAAATACCAGGTGAAAAATAATGCTGAACCCCATCTTAGGAAAGGCAAAGTCTTTGTTGTCAGTCTACTACAGCCTTGGTGAAGCAGCCCTTGCCTTCCCATGCAGATGGGCCTCTGACAGAGGGAAGTGGCCAGTGATACTTGTTGCTGGACAGCAAAAACGATAGTTAAGCCAATCCAATACCATCATCCACAGTTCTGTATTTGAGTTTTGACACATAGCTTGATTACCCATTGATGCAGAAATGTGAAGTACACAAGGAGGAAGAGAGAGGTATCTTAGTCGTCACAGTTATGCACTCATTAAACTATGAAAAGCCAATGGAACAGAGTAAAGGTGATGATGTCATGGGGTAATGGGGGGTGGAGGCAATAGCTTTGCATGGCTGCTGGTCTTTCTGTTACCTCAACTTCCTTGACTAGCTCTGCAGGCTCTTCAGGTACCCAGAGACTTTAACCCTCTATGAAGAATTTCTCTTAACTTTCCAGTAGTAAGAGTAGGATTAATGCTTGAATCCAATTAGGAAACTTGTGAGCCCAAGGTGCCATGTCAGAGTGGCAGTTTCTAACCACTGCCTGAGATAGATTTAAAAACAACACAGAAAATAAGTGGGGAGAACTTATTAACCATAACTATGGTCTTGGGATAGGGAATGGTAGAAAGAAGGGTGATGACATTTATTTCTTTAGTTTGTAATGAACATGTAGCAAGGCCTTTGCATACATGGTGATTACTTTCTCTTGTGATAGATAGTCAGCAAGGAATATAAACATATGTGGAAATTTTTAAACAGATGTGTGAATTTTATGATTTTGTCTATGAGGGAAGAGTTAGGAGAAATTGTGGTAGATCTGTAGGAGGTTTCGTGAAGGATCTTTAGCACTAAATGATTTTGCGCATTGCTTGATGATATTTACTGAGGAAAAGCTCTCGTACGGTTTGATTAATTCCCTTGTAGGATGATGGTTCCTGGATGTATCCAGAAAGAGGTACTGGAGTGTACTCCTGTTCTTTATCTTAAAAGAAGAGACCCAAACCAAACCAAACCAAACCCAATCCAACCCAAACCCAACCCAACCCAACCCAACCCAACCCAACCCAACCCAACCCAAACCAAACCAAACCAAACCAAACCAAACCAAACCAAACCTAAACCAAACCAAACCAAACCAAACCAAACCAAACCAAACCAACCCAAACCAAACAAACCCAACCCAACCCAACCCAACCCAACCCAACCCAACCCAACCCAAACCAAACCAAACCAAACCAAACCAAACCAAACCAAACCAAACCAAACCAAACCAAACAACAGATTTCTATTTCTTTGTTTTTATTGGTCTTTGTCTATGTGGAATGGATTTTGATGGTAGCAAATGAAGCAAGAGTGAGAGAAGACCACTTTCCACTCCACAAGAGGCGAGATTTAAAGAGCAAAGCCACCAACCGCTCACCCAGCAATCAGCAGCATTTATATATGAAGCAACTCTCCGAGCCTCTGCCTTCTCTGTGGGTCTGGTTGAGAGTGGTTCTTCTGGACCAGAGGGTATATAATCTATTGCCCATTTCTTCTAATATCAAATTCTAGCCTAAATACAGACTTTTAATGAGCAGCTCATATGGAAATAATTAATTTAAAAGAGAAATTAGCTATCATTACTGATTTGTTTTTTTTTTCTTTTTCTTTTTTCTTTTAGAAATGATTTGGTGTTCCATTTCAAGTTTTCCAGCTAATTTGATAAGAACACACACACACACACACAAACATTGGAGAAATAAGTGTATTTTTTGTTGTTGTTCTCATCACCCCTTCTTGTTAAAACTGCATAGTTAATTTGCAGAGGTAGGCATCCCATTGAGTGCTCAGGATAAAAAGATATAAGATTGCTGTTTGATGTCTTCAAGATCATTGGATACCCAGAATAAACCCCCTACAGGGTACCAGGCTCATAACTGTAAAAGCAAAGAGGGATCTAGAGCATTAGAAAGGCGATGTGCCACACACGAGACTGCAGTTACCAAGCAGCAGAATTTATTGAGCATGGAAAATTTTGTCACTAAATAGATGAACAGTCCTCCTGAGTCCTTCCTGAGATGTGAGACAAGTGGCTCAGCAGGCGTTCTCTCTTCTTCAAGGATTCTACTTAGGAAAAAGAAAAGTTAGGTAGATCTAGGCATACTAAGAAGTAAGCATGTGGATGAAGAGGTACGGCCGAAAGTTGCATGGGCCACTACTTTAGAAGTCAAGAGCTGACTGATTAGGATGTTTCTCTAGGGGCCCTGATCTTGACATCATTTGATGATGGTACTTTTAGTTTCGTTTCTTTTCCTGTGAAAATGTGATGATAAATGTGCAATCACCGCAATCTCCCTTGTCCATTCAGATGTCACACTATGAAATAATTGTAGGCAAACTGCAACTCCTCACGTTCTGATTCATTCCAATAAGAAAGGATGCATGAACTTCTCTTTATAATTAGGCTTGGAGAAAGAGTGAGATCAGTAGGCATCATTTTCTTTCTGTTTATTTATTAATTTATTTTTGCAATATTGGGTGCTGAACCAGCATATGCTAGGCAAACACTCTGCTGCTGAGTTGTAGCCCAGGCTATATTTTTAATGAGACCACATTCTCCGATATTCACCACAGAATTACCCAACAGATATTGATCTGGAGTCTCATTGGCAGCAGAAGTCAGAAGGGAATAGGACACCAAAAAAGGCTACACCAGGTCTTTGCACACATACGGTTCTATTTCTGGGAGAAAAACACATCCCCACATAAATAAGCTAGGGAATCCCATGCTGTCCTGATGGCCAGAGAAGAGTGGGTGCAGTTAGGCTTTCTCTGTACTTTTGTGCTATGGGCTGTCCCCTTCTCAAGCCACATCTCCAACCTGGCTCCCTTATCCTTAACATGAACAATGGACACTTAAACATTTATATTTTACATACATAGCAATGTAATTTTAAGTTCTTTCCCCTTTCATAAGAAATTCCTTTCCTCAAATCTGTCATATATATTATATATTGACATCATATATCATATTATGAAACATCAAACATCATATATCACGTATCATATATCATATATCACATATCACGTATTATATATTGCATATATGATCATATATCACATATATAATAGAATATCATATAATATATTATAGTCTATATAATATTACACATTAATACTATACATTACATATTATATTTATGTGGTACTATATCAGAGAATATGCAATATTAATATATTATGTATTAAATATTACATATAACACATTCTGCATTATATGTTACATATTGTGTGTGTGTGTTTTATGTGTGTGTGTGTTTTGTGTGTGTGTGTGTTTTGTGTGTTATGCTTTAGAGCTCTCAGTGAGCCAAGAACAAAGTAATTTCCCTAGCAATTGCAAATTCTACTTTATATAATCCAGAAGCCAAAAAGGACAAGGAGCTGGATTGTAGATATTTGCATACATGCCTTTATAAAATTTCAGCTTCTTGAAGCAAACATTAATCTGGGTCTTTTGTCTCCCATGATAGCTAATTCCCTGTCAAGCACATAGTAGGAACTAACGGAATTAAATTTAATTATAAAAATCTGCCAGTTCTTGCCAAAGGTATTAGCTAATGCATGCTTGAAGAAAATTAACTAATAATTAGGATTTTCAAAGTCAGTATTCCCATGAATTTTGGCTGGGAAGACATATTTCCTTACTGATGAACATAAGGCTTTTCAGACCAATGAATCTGGTACCCTGCAATCTCTTGCCAACAAGGGCTGGTAGGTGTGAGGGAAGAGTGTGAGCTTAGTGCAGATGTCAGCAAGTGTTTGTTACTTGAGTGTCTCTTGCCAGGACTCAAGGCTCAGGAGGGAGAAGAGAGATGAAGCAAGAGGCGATTCCACTTTGGCTTCAAGTTTCTGAGCTGTCTAGCCTGTCCTCTCCTCCTGAATGATTCCAGGTTTCTTGTCCATCACTCACTTGAGAATTTGGTTCAAACTACTTCTTTATTAAGCTATACTGTGGGCAAAGTTTACATCTAGAGGAAAGGGTAGGAAGACAATTTAAGTAAGCGTTATCCCACTTGAGAACTGCAACTCAACTCAGCAGCAGAAGATGACAGCGACGTTCCCTCTGCCCTGGGCTTTCCTCTCACTTGTTTATAACGAAGCATGTACACACATGCATTCATGCACATGTTAGTGTTTTCACAGGTGAGGCAACTCTGAGGAATGCTGCATACCTCCTAATTTGGCGGTGTTAATAAATATAGCTGCAAACTATGTCAGACTTTTGGGGGGCAATGGCAATTTTGGGAAGGCAACTGCCATAGGAAGGAAGCATAATTATCCTACATGTCTTGAGTTTTATGTACCTAAGTCTACCTATGAGTTAAATTATTGAGAAATATATAATGGTTATTGCCAGTTCTCTAAGCCATTCTCTGTCTGTGTATTCAATAGATGGTGACTAAATATGTAACCAGTGCCAGGGACTAGGAAGATCACAGAAAATAGAAGGGGATAAAGACAAAGCTTGTACATGACACAGATTTTAATCACATTACCAATGCATCCTTGCATCTACGACAAAGGCTAAGTGTTTAATATTATGAGAGAGTGTAGCAGAGGATCCAGCTGTTCAGGGAGGCCTCCCTTTCATTGCCTGGTTTTGCTCATATCGTGCTTTTTAGACAGCTTGTATGGCAAGCATATATTTTCCCTCCATCTTGTCTTTTCTGTCCAGGTCCGTCTGTATACATGACTTAAACTGACTGGATCAAACACCTTGTTTTTTCTTTTCCTCTCATGTTATGTATGTATGTATGTATGTATGTATGTATGTATGTATGTATTTCATGCCATCAGAAGTACTTTAATGGAGCCATGTTTACTCAGCATCCTGAGATGCTCACAACTGCATCCTAAATGCACTTTCTCCAGTCACTCAGCACACACTGGAGCTTGTCAGTGAGCTGGAAAACAGGGCTGAATGATGGATCAGTAAACTTGGCTTTTATGTTGCATGGTCCAATTTTGAACTGTATTATATTAAAATAGAGTGCACTGGAGGTGGGATGATGTGTGGTAAGAACAAGAACTCAACTAGCCCTGCCAGTCACCCACAGGAGGCCTCGCGTAAGTAGTAGATCTTCTCTCAGCCTCAGTGACTGCATCTGTAATATGGGAATTATAGTTGCTGCTATTCTGCAGCTTTTTATAAAGGCATCACTGAGGCCAAGATAGCAGTCGAAGGCTCAGACAGTGCCTTGATTTAGCAAAAGGCTCAGTAAATATTTGTTATTTTCCTTCCTTTGGTGGCTCTGCATAGCTGTGTGTCATAGGCACATTCTGCCCTTCTACAAGCCTTACATTTTCTAAACAGGCACACTTTACTGTGGAAGGCTGATGAAAGGGGAGATTCAGGAAGAATTCCTATTCAGATGTAGGAAAGTGAGATGCCGGTCCCCTCTTTCAGAAGATGATTCTACAGAAGAGGGAAGGAAAGATGAATGTGTATTCAGATGATTCAAACCATTGGGCAGGCGCTGCGACTTAGACACAGATGAGTTAATTGTTTTGCCTTAAACATATTTCCTGAAGAACAGAAGCCGCATAACCGCACACATTGTTATGTATTTTAGACAAATAGCACTCTGAATCAAATTATGCTTCATGCATAAAATATTAAAATAAGACATTTATAACAAATCTTTCTAACTTAGTGCCTAGCTCCAAAACAGATTTATATATGGATAAGCAATAGGTGTGATAAATGCAGGGCAGATACCATCATTTAAATTGCAAATCCAAAGGGCATCATGGTAAGGAAAAGAACGCCATCCTGAAGTACTGAAGAGAAAGATGCAGCTCTGCAGTGTTTTTAGGGATGCTGCCTGTTTGTGCTCCATGTCGTACCTGGGCACCACATCTGGGAATTCTAGGATCTGCACAGTTTCTTAAACCTCAGTTTAAATTACTCATTGAAATTTCTATACATTGTTCCTTTAGTTGATTGTTGAAATTTTGCTAATGCATACTTCCTGGAGTCCTCAAAGTTATTTCCCTTGTTTGGCTGAGTTTAGGAGAGGGGCTCTACTTCCAGTTTACATAGGGAGTGGATGCCTTCCTCTGGAGAGAATCGGCCTCTCCACAGGAAGCCCATGATGCCCTGGACTCCTGCTCTTTTGCAGGTTTTGAGGCATGCGGGGAATGCTGCAAGGGTTTGTCTCCAGAAACAATCCCCAATAAAGGTTCTGAAACTTGTTTGATTTACTTTGAAAACCTTTAGTGCTTCCAAGTAGACCGTGTGCAGGGCCGAACACTTTAAGTGGCCTCGACTTGTTAGCACTGTAGGAGTCCAAGAACGACTGTGCACTTGGATAGCCCCTGCATGAAGCTGTGGTTTGGGATTCACAAGGTGCACAAACCTTAGGGCAGAATATCCTCTGTACTCTCACCGTCACTGGACATGGAAACAGGCAGCTAAGACATTCCAAGTGGGGCCTACGAGGATCAAAGGGCTGTGGGAGGAATGCGGTGAGGCAGGAAAAATGTTAAACCAGTATTTCCCAGAGCTGACAACTTAAGATGTGTCTTTTAGCACCGTTTTTGCTTTTAGCCAGTGAACTGAGACTGTCCTCCTTAGCAAGCAATAGAGCTGTTTTACTGTGAGCCTGTTTCCTACACCTCATCTGTACTCTGGAGAGATTCCCCTTCCTGTCAAGGATCCCAATATGAGGGTTTTTTCCCCCCACAGAGGATACGTAATATTAAGTTTTTAATATCTTTGTTTCTCACATGACTGTGTCCTCTGTCTTCCTCTTTCCTATTCTACTTATTCCAGCTGTCCCCAAAACACTTTAGTGGTTATTGGATTAAAAGCAGCAAAGTTATAAAGGTGGGACCGGAGAGATGTCTCAGTGGCGAGGGCACTGTCTGCTCTTACAGATAACCTGAGTTTGATTCCCGGCACCCACATGATGACTCACAACCCATTTGTGACTCCAGTTGAGGTGCTCGGATGCCCTCTTCTGGTTTCCACAGGAAACATGAAAAACAACCAGATAAAACTATACACATTAAAAAAAATAACAATTTTATAATTATTTTTACAACAATAGGGAAGAAATAAATGCTAGATTCCAGATTCTGGGTGGCAAGCTTCAATCATCGTATATGCCAGCCAGTCATCAGTCATTCTAGAATACAAAAATTAGGCCTAGATATATCCCAATGATAAGTTTTATACAACACAAACACACACAAACACACACACACACACACACACACACACACACACACACACACACACACACCCTGATAGTTACTTCCATTTAATTCAATAATCATAAATAATAATTAGGAAGAAATTAAATACAAGCAAATTCTGCACTATTAGACTTTTCTCGGAACCAAGATGGGTCAGGATGGATTACGAAGGCTTTTTGCCATGAAGAATAAAGCACAATGTTAGAACAGAAATGTCGTATTAGATCTGTACCACCCAGCACAAGATCTAGAACCACTGGAGTGTGAGTAAGGCATGCCTGTGAGGGGTTATTTCCAGGTAGGAAGAACTACCTCCAAGATGCGGACCACCATGGTATGGTTTTATGTAACCCTTCCTTCCTTGGGTTGCTTATGTCAGAGCATTTTTATCACAAAAATGGAAAAGGTATTATAATATGTTTTTTTAACTTCTTTAAAATGTGGTGTGTGTGTGTGTGTGTGTGTGTGTGTGTGTCTGTGTGTGACATTATGAGTCCTACTGATGGGGGTGACTAGATTGGATGTAAAGTAATGCAGAAATGATTTTGGCATTTGGCCTCTGGAAATGTTTTCCATGGCATACCCAGAATTCACTGTAAATGCTGAAGTGACCCCTTGCAGAGAATTCCAAGTGATGAGTAGCCACTGCTTAATGTCCCTTAGTGAGCTTGGATTGAGACCAGAAGATTTGCCAACTTTACCATCTGTTTGTCCATGGATTATTATTTACTTATGACTCTTCTTAAGACACATGTACCTGTTTATCATCCCCATCCCCTAGGAGGGGAGTAGCTTCATTGAATGTGTTTTGGGGCTTTGAAGTCAGGATTGCCTGAGCTCAGTACTACACTTTGCTGTGACCTAAGGAGTCACCACAGCCATGTCTTATCTGGAGTTTTGTTATCTGTGAAACACAGCAGTAGATGACAAATTCATGAGAGAGTAACAGCTCTTTGTGTGGTGACACAATGCTATACTTCACATATGGGCAGTGCCCAATGAAACAGATTTCTACCTACTTTTTCAAGAACCTTGAGACCAACTTCTAAGGAACCAAGACTATTATCACTGATTTTTTTTTTAATGTGAAGAATATTATTCGGAGTATTGATACAGGTTTGCAATGTCTCTCTCTCAGAGCTCCCATGGAAAGAGTCGCCCACAGCTCTCAGCCTTTGCACTTGTTCTTCCTCACACTAAAGAACGCCCTTTCTCCTATCCTTCTCATCCTGCAAGGCCCGCTGTCACCATTTTGTACCAACTCTTTGACTACTCTATATTGCACTAATTTGCCAACTTGATAGATCAGGAATCCAGATCTAATCAACTGGTAAATGTGAACCGGATGCCCCAGATTCTGGAGTTGAGGCTTACACGTGTGGTTTGCTCGCCCAACTACAGTGAAGGCAGTGAGCTGTACTTTGCATCCCCTTCATGACCCTCACACATCCGCTCTAAAGATACTTGTTGATCAATTGATAAACAATGGCAAGACTAATAGAAAAGCCTTAAATAGAGCTGTAATTATTCATAGTAGAGGATGCTTCAACATGAAATATTACAGGTCTCTGTACTGAACAATGGGCATACATGTCACAATTTAAGATTGCCATTGTGCACAATTTCCATAATATTTAACTGTTTAGTTTTAGGAAATGTCTGAGTTAGTAGAAAAGGATGATACAGATGCATTTGGACATACATCCATCAATAATTATGTCCCAAGTTTTTAAACTTATATAGCTCTTTATCCCTATACATACATAAATGTATATAATATATATACATATATATGTATATATATATATATGAAAAAACCTTTCTTTTTCTCTGTCAATATAGATAAAGATATAGATAAATAGATACAGAGAGAGCAGGGAAGTACTCTGTTTCTGATTGTAGTCTTTTTTCCATAAGGCAGTGGGACATTGATTCTTTCAAGTGAGCTTAATCACACTGAATATGGCATTCCTGTCATTAAAAAGAGTCAAATGTTCTTGGCTACATTCACAAAGGAGTCCCCTAATGCTTCCTTTAATTGGCAGGATCCACCCGTGGTATCTTTTTGCAAATGCATTCAGCATTGAAGACTGGGGCTGTGTGTGTGTCTGTGTATGTTCTCTGTAGGCGATACTCTATCCTGATCAGACAACTGGTACATCGGACTAGGACACACTGTAGGCAGACAATGCAACGCCTCTCATACCACCCCCCAGTACACATTTTTTTAAACCCTGAAATATGGTTGATATGGTCCATTGCAAAATGAACCTATATTTGAAATGGCAAAATTGTAATGTAAGATATACTGGGGTCAGTGGGGTGTGCTGTTTTTTGCATATATTTTTTCTCCCCTGACCCATGCCATTCCTCTGCATACTGGAAAAAAAAAGCTTCATCTCACACAGAAATGTGATGTCCTTTACTGCCAGAGGCTGTTGCTGTTTTAAATGAGGAAAAAGCACAATGCATGAAGAAGGAAAATTAAAGCATATTCATTTTGGAAATTAGATATGGTGTCAGGAGACTCTCAGAGAATAGCCACATTTGAATGGACCCTGCACTGCAAGACAGTTCAATGAACTTCTGACCACTATTTATGCTATGGAAGCTTTTGAAGTAGGGGAGGGGGCAAAGCACTTCTTAGCTGCTTAATAGCTCAACACATTTTTCTTTCTTCCCATTTCCCCACTAGATATTTGTCTGTTCCTTTGGCATATATAAGATATGCAAACACAATGTAGTTTATTGGCAGGCTTTGTGTTAATATTTCTAGGTTGGTACCAAAACACACAGCCATTGAGTGAGTGAATGAATCCCTCCTGGACCAGGCCTGTGACCTTTCTTAACCTCCACAGCAGCCTGCATTCTGCCTGTGGGTAGTATGGAATGGCCATCCACAATCAGAGTTGTGTGAGCCTTAGGAGTGACAGTGACCTTTTTAGGGGTCATTCTACAAATGCAAAGAGAATACCTTCTGCAATTCTCAAGGATTCTTTATGCAAAATTGAGCAGGGATGGGGAGCGGGATGGGAAAGGCACTTTGCCTAATTTCTCCCTTTCTATTATTTGGAAGAACAGTTCTCAATTTGTGATCATCCCCTTTCTGCTTCACTGCCTGCCTCCTGCAGAGCACATCACACCAGTCAGGTTAAGTGGGATTCAAGGGCCCTCCAGGAAGAAAAGCCTGGAGTTGTGATTCAGCACTCAATAAGGCAGTACCTGGGAAGATGCGACAGATAAAGGGTTAATCTTGAATACAGGGCAGGGGCAAATAGAGGTAGAAGAAGAAATCCAATTTGAATTGGTATTAATGAAAGCTATGCTTTAATTGTTACAGAGACAGAAAGCACAGAGCTAAGTATTACAAATTGCAGATTGTGAGCCCCTGTTGGCTTTATTATTTATATTACTATTCATGCAATGATATCAAATCTAAGGGGTCACTGTGTTTGATTAATTTATTTTATAGGAAAATTAAGACTTCACTTCTTAGAGAAATCATTTCATGTTGTTCCTGGTGACTTGTCCACACTGGTACACACTGGATTGTGCCTCTCTCGGAATCTAGATCTCTGCGCTCTCTTTCTGGTCCTTGTTGGTTCTCACAGCTGACCTCTCACTTTGCTCCTGGGTTAATTAGTGACCCTCGATCTCACTAAAAGGTAAAGTGATGCTGAGGTTTTATTAGTGGCTGAGGTGGGATGAGGTCAAGGGAGTCCAGGGAAAGGCATGATAATGAGATCTCGCAGTGGCACGGAATGTCCACGTACCTGATGTTGACCTTACCCGAGTGTCCTTGGTGTAGCAAATAAGGCTGACATTTCCCTTCGGAGATTGGGAAAAGTGAAACCAAACAAGAAAACATAACATTTTCAGCACGCTTCGAGCTTTGGCTACTTTCCTCTGTCTTGAGCTCTGGGGGGGGGGGCGCGGTGGGGGGTGATGGGACACCACTTTAACCACCACCCTTCCCCTTCCCCACTCGGTATTATTCATTAGGGGAGAATGATTTATTTTTTCCCCTTCTTTGGCCTGAAAACGTATCTCCTCTCACTAGCCAGTAACAACCCTTCTGCTCGTCTGTATGTCAAACCTTCCCAACTGAAGTAATGTGATCTCTGACAATTGGACAGAACCAGGGAGTGTTCTAAGGACCATTCTGGTCTCAGGATGAGAACTCCTCTGGCAGACTGCTTTTTCCCAGGGCTGGAAGGGTGAATTCTGTAGTTGACCAGGGCCATTAGCTGAGAAAAACCTGAGAAATACTTTAATCAAAATCTTGGCCTCTGCAGCTCACCCTCTCCAATCCCTTACCTATATGAGCACCCCATTTGTTCTCCATTCCTGTGTCAGCTGTGTTTCCATGGCTTTGTGAGAGGAGACCCCCCAGTGACCCCAGGGTCCATCTTATCCTCCCACCTTAATGAACACAAATGAAACAGATTAAGGTGAGCAGGAAAGGGAGAAACCACAGTGGCCATGGAAGCTGAGCTATGGGCCAAGATGATGCAACAGTCTGAGGGATGTCAGGTAAGAACTGGACCATTCAAAAGTGTGACCAGGAGGAATAAGTGTATTTTCTAACTCGCCAGCTCCTTCATGCAACTGCGGTCTGCTTTTGATGGACCCGTGAACTTAACTGTCTTGTGTATATTGATCTCTCTTGCATTGGCACTGGGATAGCACCACAGTTGTCACACTGTTTGTGATGATCCACTCTTCTCCAGCCACTGTGGTTGCTAATGGGGACTGGACATTTGAAATAATGAGAGAAAGAGAAGGAAATGCTGAAACCTGACACTATCAGCTACAATGAGTCCTTTTATTCTTAGGGACCTTGGGAAAACACCGAGGGGACAAGCTTGGACAGAATTTCTGCTTTGGTTCATTACAAATGGACATATTATTGCAGCTATTAATGATTGTACTATTTTAGGAATTTGAAATACGACCCAAGTGTAAATAGTATGCAGTGATTATCAAGCCTTATATGCAAATCTACTACAGAAGCAAACATGTTGTAGGGTAAGGTAACCTCACTGCATCCTGAGGATAAAGTTTGAAGTGTCCTCTGTGTCATGAGGGCTTTGTTGGTAGCTCTAGTTTATTGATTATTTTAGGGTGTATGGGGGGCAGGGTCATCAAGAATTGAAAATATCATAGTAGACACTCTTTTCTGAAATACTAAGTTTCAGACAAGGATTCTGTGACATAGTAGACTGATGGATAGAGGGGATAGAGAAAAGGACAGAATTGGGTTCAAATCCTGTGTTTTGCCTGGGGAAGCTCAGACTGACCTTGTCTTGCCCTCACCACCAGTAAAAACTATGCAGACAAGTTTAGAACTTGTGCCATTGACAAGAGATTTGACAGAAGTATTGGGGCAATACTTATTCAATACAAAGACTAGAGATATTATTATTAGTATGCTAATAATATTCACTGGGGAGATAGGAGAGACTTCACAATGAGCCTGTGTCATTCCACAGTTTCCCTCTATCTTGCTGATAAATAAATCAAGTTTCAGAGAAGCTAAGCATTTTGCTGTGTCACATAAACAAGGATAGGTTTGGAGTTCTGTGTGCTATTTTCTTCTCATGTGTCTTAGTAGTCATGGTCTACCTCATCTTCAGTATCCATCAGCTCACAGGCTCTGCTGTCCATAGGAGAGCAGAATTCCCTCTAGTCTCACTTTCATGTAACATTTTAGTGTCTAAGCTTTTTGCTTACACTGACAACGAACACTAAACACTCTTTATCCCTTTTAAAGGTAAATACAAGTTCATCAACATTTCCATTTCAAAGAACTGTTAAAAAAAAAAGACCCATTTCTGGTCTGGGGAGATGTTCCCAACCCATCAAGCACTTACTGTGAAAAACGTCAGGATCTGAGTCAGGGTCTCCAGTGCCCACATGAAAAGCCAAGTGTGGGGTTTCACATTTTCAGACTGTGTCTGGGGAGGCAGGAACAGGCTGATCTCATGAGGTTCTGGGCCACAGCTTGCCTGGTCTAAACAGAGAGATTTAGACTCAAGAAAATAACCTTTCCTGAAAAAATAAAGTGGCGAGCAACTAAAAAAGATAACTAAAGATCCCTCTGGCTTCTCTATGCAAGAACACACATTTATACATTCAACATAATGCACATGTGTGCACATACACATGCACACACGCACAATATGAGAAAGAACGTTGGGAACACAGAGGAGGAACCTTGCATGTCTCTAGCAGGATTTTCATGTGCCCTGTTACCATTGCCACTGTACCTATCTCAAAGCACTCAGCCATGCTGCTCATTGTAGAGAGATCATCTTGTGTATTGTAGGGATGCCTCAGCTGTTAATTAAAAGGCCTGCGGCCTATGGCTTAGGCAGGAAATAGAGGTGGGACAGCCAGGAGGAGAAAGGATTCTGGGAGAGAAGGATGGTAGAGGAGCCTGAAAAGATGTGAGGAGATGGACGCAGGAGATGGAGCACAGGTGACCAGCCATGTGGCAGAACATAGGTTAAAATAAATGGCTTATCTTTAGTTAGGATATAGTGAGAATAGAGCCTAGCTATACGGCTGAGATATATGTAAATATAAGTTGAGTCTGAGTCTTATTTCTGGGAGCATGGGGCTGGGAGGCAGAACCAGGACCTGACTTCAACAACTCACATATACGGAGAGACAAGTTTTGTTTTATTTAGTATCAAGAACATATCCCCGCCAGGCAGCAGTGGCAGATGCCTTTAATCCTAGCATTTGGGAGGCAGAGGCAGGTGGATTTCTGAGTTCAAGTCCAGCCTGGTCTACAGAGTGAGTAGGACAGCCAGAGCTACACAGAGAAACCCTGTCTTGAAAAACAAAACAAAACAAAACAAAACAAAACAAAACAAAACATATCCCCATCAGCTCCATAAAACAGGATCTTGATGACAGGACAATTGTGTCAGAACCCTGTAATACGGAGAGTAATATCAAATTGAGTAAAATCCCAATGCCAAAAGAATCCCTCCTTTCCTGTAGGCATACAGGTGCTCCTCGGCAAAGGCTGAAGCCACTCTCCCCTATCCCAGATATGAGCGAGTATGCTGTGGTCACATAAACATATGTGTGTTTTCAGGCCCCTTCATCTGGGTGGATATCCCACTGAGGTTTGGAGTGGAAAATTCCGGATTCTTTGGAGACTCAGTTTTATCATGTGATGTTTTTGTGGAAACTGTCTTATGAGAGGATGTTTTGCTAGGGCAGACACCTTGGGAAGGTGCTTTGCTGGGACATGTGGTGTTTTTCTGGAAGCTGCCTGGGACAAGGGTATGTGATGCTTTTCTAGTGCTTGAGAGAACATGTGATACTCGGAAAGGGTATAACACAACAGGCAGTGGAGGACACTGTCGTATTGATTTTCTTTGGGCTTTGCTGATATTGTTTTTCACTGATGATGCTGTGGCATTGGTTCACCTTGCCTTCTTCACTGATTAAATGTACCAAGGAACTTCTCATGTAGTGCATTCTTGCCACTTGGGTCTATTGACAGAGATCCTCTTGGTTTTTTGTGGATTGAACTGCCATTGTTGATTCATGAATAGTGTTTGTGAGTGAATTGTGCTACCAAAGGCTGCTGATTTGTGTGAACTGAACTCCTGATGCCCTGACAACAAAGATTGGAATTGCCCCCAAAGAACTATTTATAAACAGGTTCACATCCCACTTTGTCCTATAAACCCCCCTTTCTACTACTTCTGATGTGTGATGAGCTACAAGGGAGATTATAAAGTGTTTAAGAACCTTTGTTAAAGTAGGTTTGAAAAATCTAAGCCTACAGAGGTGTTATTCTACTTGAAGAGATGATGGTTCATAGAATACAAGAACTTACTCTGCCTCACACAGTAGTTAAACTGTAGAGTCTAAACTCAGAACAAGTCTAAATCCAAAGCCTGCATTTCCAGCATCCCATCATACATGGACATGCAAATGCTATGTTCTAATTAGCAGCACTTGTTAGAACAATATGGAATTAATAGACCTTTTCTCCCCTTCCCCAAATAATCTGCCTTTCATCTCCCCCTTAACATCACAGATGAATTATTTTTTCCAAAGTCCAAGGACAGGTACTAATTTGGGGGCAATTAGTTTAGGTGTTTTGTGGGGCCTGGATAACCTATGCTTTCTCTGATCTCAGGCAAGTCAAGTTACCCAATTATTTTTGAAAATAATTGCTGTTTTCATTGTCATCCATTTCTACCCTTGGCCCACTGTTTACCTCAGAGAGGAGCAATAATGAATTCCAGTTACAGCCTGACATGACAATGAGATTGCCAATAGAAATCAATGACATGCCCCAAGACAAGCAAGGGTTTATGAGGCAGTCTAACGGAGTCCTTAGATTCTATGTACCTCATTGTTTCTGTGCTCAAGTGGATTATACAATTTTCATGTTCTGGGATGGTATAGTCAGGATTCTAACGGAGTTTAATAAAGTTGGAAGTGTTATTACAGGAGTCTTATAGAAGAAGAATTTTAAATGTAGTGTGTTCTAATGATGAGCCTTGGTTGACTAGTAAGGTTATGTTCAGATTTATCCACTTTAGAAAGGTGAGGCTGGCAGTGCACATGAGATCTGAGACTCCCCCTTTCTGAACCAGGAGAGTAAATCTTGGTGGAAGTGAAGAACTATTCTCAGTATAGGTGAATGTCATTTCATCCATTTTTTTCTACTTTTAAGTATTACTGCTATTTTGAGCAACATAGTTAAAAATATGTTCTAGTCCCCAGAACAAAGCACAGGGAAGTGGGAAGAATGATGTTGCAGCACACACATAGTCATGCTGTACCAAGCATGGGAACTGTTGGCCATGAGGGCTCACAGTCTTCTCTAAATGTCCCAGTGTGAAAGGAGATGTGGATTCTCGGGTTGTTAATAAACTTTAAATCAGCTACATTTTGAAATGACTGTATCTATGATATAAGTGGTCAAAGAAGATATCAAAACTATTTCACTGGTTTCTTTTTACCTTTTAAAGTATAGTTGCTATGTCAAATTGCCTAAGTGCCTTGCAGCTTCTCTTGTGTAGACAGCAGTAGTCCAATATAATATATAAATGATGGCATAAGGGAATCAAATTCCAGTAGTCTGGCTTTATTTAAAACTATGGGTTGACATGCATTCTGCATGAGCAGGATGTGGATTTCTTTGCCTCTTCTGCTGTGATGTTCACTCTTCCTCCCACTGCCCCAAAACCCCATGTCCACTCCACATCTTTATCCCAACAACTTTGCAAACAGAGGATCCTCCCAATAAATCCGAAGTTACTTCCTTTCATACCCTCTTACCGGGCTTAGAAATATAATAGTTATGGCCACAGAGAAATGTTTTCCTGTATATTTTTGGTTAACTAAAACCCCCAACCTCAAAGGGCATGATATACAATAAGCTACTGGAGCAATTTATTCCTCTCTTCATGGATTAGAGAGGAGGTACTTGGAGCGGCTTGTTAAAGAGAAGAGCTTGGCCCTTGCCCTTGCTCTGTGCTTAATGATCCCCTCTTCATGTGCCACCTCTCTAATCTGCGGAGAGATAGGTACAAATTGTATCTATAATGCAATATTACTTAACAGTATAATGTATGATAAATCATAGAATTGCATCCCTACCTTGTAATTGGTGAGATGTGTTGCATGAGAGATCCCCTAATTCAATAGAGAGTGGTTGCTCTTATGCATAACTGCCTCTCTGGATCAAACCAATTCAGCCTGCAAGTGATGAGGAGAGAGTTAAAGCATTTTTTTAATTAAAAGAAAAGCAAAAATATGATGTAGAATGGCTTTTTTTTGCCCCTGCATTCAAATGGCTATTTAATAATCCTCTAGTTGAATAGAGTCTCTTCTTCCTTTTTCTGTAAAGGGCGGGTTAGGCTCTGCTAAGTGGGCACCTAAGAGAACATGCGTGTTCTCCTCAGCAACCATGGCTTTCTCACTGTTGCTCTCACCCAAGTGTGTTTATGGACTTCTTCACCTAATCTCCATGCATAGGTTTTTTTCTCACTGTTGAACTTATATTCATTCCTTTTTCCTACAGAGCATACTATCTGATGCCTCACATTATCTTATATTTCTTTAAACTTCTCGGTTTGTTTTACTCCTTAGCATGTTTACTGTGGCAGCCTCTTTTTCCCCAGCTCCTGACTATCTTAACTTCTTAAGTACTCCTAGCAAAGCAAAGATCATCCAAGGACTTGTTATTGAAGACTGTGTTGTAGGTAACTACATTTCTGCTCCAGAGTGCGTGAGAGGGGATCCTGACATATGGATTGTGACTGAAGAAAATTGCTCATACCTGTGTTCTTGATCACCTGCAAATTTCCAACCAACACTGTGTGTTCTGCTATGTGTGTTTGTTTAATTAAGTTTGCTATAGCTGTTAGGATTCACAGAGATGATCCTCTCTGGCTGGATGACAATGGAGATTGTGCTAGTCTTTCAGGAAGGCTGAAGAGACTTGAGTGGACTCACCAGTATAGGGGTCACAAATGTCTATGTGGGAATGTGACCTGGAAGCCGTTTCTCAGCAGCTCAGCCCTCTCCTGGTCCTATTACTTCATTTCATCTCAGCAAATGTCTCTCATAGAGGGAAGTTCTGTGACGCACTGTTCTGGCCTGAAAAACATCCCATAAAGGTTATCACATACTCTCCAACTACAGAATTTCATCTATTGAGAATTTCATCTCAAATGATTGAGATTCCGTGATTTATCACTTTCTTTTTAATCTTCAGTTATACTTTAAAAACAACCAAATTTAAATGTAGTTTTCCTCTTCATTTGATCACTTCTTAATTCTAACTTTCTACAAAGAGAAGAAGGGCAGATTTTGAAGTGAGCCATTGCTTCTGTCCAAACATACACAGGACGCCACCAGAATTACAGAGTGACATCTCTGGGGGTGGAGTTCCCTGGTGGGTGTTCCCTTTCGCCACACAGTGCTTCTGTGCTCCTAGTGTTTCACAGCGTAATGAAAAGAAGCAACTCATTGGGTGAATACTCCACAATACAGTTTCAGAGATTAGACTATGACTTCTCATCTGCCAGCTATATTTTTACTCAGCCTGTTAACCAAGGAAAACAAGGTTGCAAACGATGCCAACTACGCTTCTCAGCTACAAGATGTCAATAGCCCTTGATTCTGTTGCTGTCACCACTAATTTCTCCAAGTTAAAAAAAAGTGTCAGAAAAACAAATCGCCTTAAACACCCTTGTGTTGTTCCTAGGGCAATCTCCAGAGAGGCAGGCATCCAGTAGATCGGTTGTAGTTTTTGAAACCACTTTTACTCACTAATACTGAGGCTGTTAGAAATGGTTGTTCACACTGGTTTTTGAGTTTAGGGATTTTTTTCCCTCTCCTTGTGTTTTCATGCTGACATTTTAACCATAAAAATGTCTTTTCATCTTCTGCTCCCTCTCTCCCCCTCCTTCTCTTCCCCCTTCCTCTTTCCCTCTTTCTCTTTCTCTCTCTCCCTCCCCCCTCTGTCTCTCTCAAGCAAACAAACATGAGACAATTTGTTTGGAAAATATGTGGGTTGTTGACAAAATAATCAGTATTTTAGAGAAATGTCAGAGCCAGTGTCGAGAGCCCGTACTTCTGTGTTGCTTCCATGAAAATGGAATTTGGTGCTTTCTCTCCTGACAAGCGACCTCCACAGCGTGTAGAAGTTTCTTTGTTTTTGCTGCATATTGTCTGTCTACTTTCACTGAAAGCCCACTCGATGGTCTCGAAAGATCAATTCTATTTTGCTATGAATGTGTCTCTTAACCTTTTCCCTAGAAACTGCAGCAGTCTATGAGTGAGTGGCACAAAAGGAGGACATGGCAGATGAGCTGCAAGGAAACACAGGGTTATATTATAATTCGCCAGAAAAGAGCATTGCACTAATCAGTACCCATATCATACATTTGTAAAAATGACTGCCTGGCAGGTGAAAAATCTATTTTTTTTTTGACAGCATACTTTTAGTCTTAAATCAATCCAACACAATAGTTCCTTTTCTTGCTCTACACAAACTCTCTTTCACCTCCTGAAAAACTGTACCCTTGTGAGCCATAGAATGTTCTTGATTCCTTCCATTCTCTGTGCGGTGGCAGTGTTTGGATGGATACAGGAAGCAGATTCATTTGGCAGAATGTTTTTATATGCATATCAGCTCAAGACTAGGATTTAACAATTTCATGGATTAAAGGCTCAGTCCAAAACTTTGTATTTTGCTGTGAAATACCTGCAGTGTGATTTGGTCTTCTGACCCTAAGAGAGCGTCTCTTAGGTGTGTGATTTTAACCTATGCATAGACCACAGCAGCAATGAATCTTGAAGCAGATTAAGTAATTTCCACATAATGGTGTGTTCATTAGAGTTTCAAAGAACCTAGCATTAATATACAAAGCCTTGATGTATTTGGATATTTCAGGATATATCCCATTTTGTATATATACATACATGTACACATACATAGACATGCTATATATTATATATCTCTGATACATATATCAGAATAAGTCCATATATTATATATAATATAATATATGTAGTAGCTGTTCAGACTTTGTGCACTTTGACCTGTTTTTAGGAGTGTGTGGAAATGGATGCCCTACTGAGCTAAGTGAATGGTATTTTATCACTCCTGAATCCTTAAAAATAAAATAAAAGAAAACAGAGAAGAAAAGATGGCTGACTCATTTGCATATTAAAATGCTGAAGATTGTATGAACCAGAAGCTGCAGATATCTGACACTCTCACATCTCAGGGAGATTTGATTTACCTTATCTCTTTTGCTTGAGCTCTTCTTTGGTCTGGGAAATTTTGATTACAAAAGTCTCTTACACTCATCTGGGACAATGTTCTTGAACATTAGTACCCTGGGACAACCAGAGGAGCCTGTCAGGACCCAGAGCTAGAATCAGTAGTACAGTGCCCTGAATTCAACTCTCTAGCAAGAGACAAAGTTTCCAGGACCCCTGCTCAGTGCCAACCCCTTTGTGAAGTAAAGGACAGATCCACATAAGGAAACAAAAAGAGACCCTACCAGTGAGCTTCAGAGAGGATTACCTTCAGAACAAGGGATTTGGTCAAAAAACCCCAATGCTTTCCTGGGAATAAGCATCTAATTAGCATGGAAATCTAAATATGCTCCTGACTTTCTACAAATGTGTTTTCTTCTTTCTGAAACTGATGAGTCTTCTTATTAAGCACATTTTTAAAAGTAGAAATTATGGGCTCCAGGAGAACACTACACGGGCTACTGATTCCTCTGAACCTATGATGAAAAGAGCTTTGGGCACCGCTGCCTTTACAAAGAGAGGACTTGTCCTTATCTTGTCAACAGCACATTAAAAAATGTGAATAAGAGAGGAATGGCCAGAGAGACCACATCTCAAGGTACCTGCCTCTCAGATGAAACCAATACCTTGCTATTACTGAAAGCAGAACAGCTTGTGATACCCAAACAAAGTGGATCGTGTATATATGTATGTTAGCAGTAGTGTGTGCCTGTATGGTTCTGTGTCCTGCTGCTGCTATGTGTCTGCATATATGGAAAGAATGTGTGCACTTCTGTAAGGGGCCTGTGCACATATAAATTATTATGTGTGTTATATGGGTCTGTGGGTATTGTGTGTTTTCCTATTCAATACATGGTCACTTTACAGACTTTATTAAAATTAGCAAATACATCTCCTTCTCTGCCTCTCTTACAGTCCTTAACTCTGTGCTCTGACTTACTGAATTTGAAGTCACAGAAATCAAGAAAGAGGTGATTACACCTTTCATGTTGATCAGATGAAAATTCAATTGCCTTATGTTTTTTTTGCTGGAAGGTTCATGGGTCATAGCACGCAATAGACCAGGATGGGTTGAGAGACATGGGACATTTGCCACATGG